>NC_085877.1:2507812-2662812 GCF_034702125.1 Engraulis encrasicolus
AGGTTTTGTTGTCTTTTGCACCATCTGGCCAGCAGGTCTACTTCTTCTCTGTAGTGAGTCTCATCGCCCTTGGTGATGAGGCCCACCAGTGTTGTATCATCCGCAAACTTCACTAGATGGTTAGTGCTGTGGGTCGTTGTGCAGTCGTGTGTCAGCAGCGTGAACAGCAGGGGGCTGAGAACACAACCTTGCGGAGCCCCCGTGCTCAGGGTCAGGGTGCTCGAGGTGTTGTTCCCTACCCGTACTGCTTGTGGTCTTTGCATCAGGAAGTCCAGCAGCCAGTTGCAGAGGGAGGTGCTGAAACCTAGTTTGTCCAGTTTTCTGATGAGTTTTTGTGGTATTATGGTATTGAATGCTGAACTGAAGTCAATGAACAGCATTCTCACATATGAGTCTTTATTGTCCAAGTGGGTGAGGGCTGGATGGAGGGCAGAGCAAATTGCATCCTCCGTGGATCGCTTGGCTCGGTAGGGGTCTAGGGTGGGGGGTAGGGTGGCTTTGATGTGTGACAGGACTAGCCGTTCGAAGCACTTCGAAGGGCGTCAGTGCTACAGGACGGTAGTCATTGAAGCATGATGGTGATGATTTCTTCGGCACAGGTATGATGGTAGCAGCTTTGAAAAGTGATGGGATGACTGCTTGCTCCAGAGAGATGTTAAAGATGTCTGTGAAGACATCCTTCAGCTCTTCTGCACAATCCTTCAACACTCGGGCCTGGTATGTTGTCTGGGCCAGCTGCTTTGCGTGGGTTTGATGGTGGCCAGTGTCCTCTTAACACTGGCAGAGGACAGGTAAAGGGGTTGATCATGGGGGGGGAGGGGGAGTTTTCTGTGGGTGAGTGTCATTTTGTGCTTCAAAGCGGGCAAAGAAACTTTTCAGGTCGTTTAGCAGAGAGGTGTTGTTGTCACAGCTTCGTGGTGCAGGCTTATAGTCCGTGATGGCCTGTATGCCCTGCCACAGGCTCTGTGCATCTCTGCTGTCTTTGAAGTGTGTTGTTATTTTGTCTGAGTATTCCTTTTTTGCTTTCCTGATGCCCTGGGACAGGTTAGCCCTTGCTGTCTTTAGGCCAGCTACGTCTCCTGCTCTGAAGGCTTTGTCTCTGGCCCTCAGCAGTCGGTGAACGTCTCCTGTGAACCATGGCTTCTGGTTGGCCCTGGTAGTGATGTGTTTTATTTCTGTAACATCATCGCTCCCTCAGGCCATTTTCTCACCTCCTTCTGAACTGGTTTGGTGAGTTTTGCCTTTTGTCTCGTGTGGTCTGATGATCCAATGTGGGGGATGGGCTTTGCCTTGTATGCTCTCTTCTGATTTGTGTAAACGAGGTCCAGGGTGTTTTGTTCTCTTGTTGGGAAGTTGACATGTTGATGAAATTTTGGAAGTACTGTTTTGAGATTTCCGTGGTTGAAATCTCCCAGTACCACTGTGAAGGCATCTGGGTGTGCATCTTGTTGTTCGCTGATGCCCCGATGCAGCTCGTTCAGTGCCTCGCTTTTGACGCCATTGTTGTTGCTGGGTGGGAGGTAGACGGCGACTAATAGGATAGCGGATATTTCTCTGGGTAAATAAAAGGGTCGGCACTTGATGATCATGAACTCCACTCGTGGAGAGCAGTGCCTCTGTACTACCGTAGCATTATTGCACCAAGCATCATGTGTGTAGACCTAATACTTAAGTAAGGGTTAATAATCGTTACTTAATGCCACATTAGACACATATTGTTATTAATGCATATGTTGAACATTGGTAAGCTGTTACTTAACTATTAGATAACTATTACCTTGTGTTACAAGTTAATGGATAAATAATACATAAATATTGGGGTTTGGGACCATTATATTAGAGTTGGCTGAGGATAACTAATGGTTAATTCAGTGTTTCACAAAGTGGGTCGTAAGCCCCCCCGGGGGGGCGCGGAGGCATTGCAGGGGGGGGGGGGCGTGTGACATATGATTGAGTTTTTTTCCCCAAAGGAAATTGTTTCCTGTCTCGCCAATAAGCAATACATGTTAAGCCCTCACCAGCATTATATTATAAATTGTCATGAATTTGAATAGCATAGGAAATGAACACACGTCCCTCTTTGTTTCATCTCACCAGTCACCTTTCCTTTTCATTCTGCGCAGCGATCGTAAAATCAGTCTGCGCGAGTACTACTGTTGCTTGGAGGGGGGGCTTGGAAGCATCCAGACCCTCCGAAAGGGGGGAATGATGGGAAAAGTTTGAGAAGCACTGGGTTAATTAATAGATAGATACTGGTGTTTGGGACCTTTATATTAGAGAGGAACACTCCTCGTGTTGGGTTGGACCCCCTTTTGCCTTCAGAACTGCCTTAATTGCCTGAAACAATACTCGGACTGTGGCATTCCAACAAAGATTACATTACATTGCATTGCACAGCATTTAGCAACATTTAGCCTTGACTTCCATTGAGAAAAATGTAAGCAAGAACAGGGTAAGGCGCAGTGACCAGGTGAAAAGCACACACTTAAAGTGTACTTTTGATGACTATACATAGTAGAAAGTGAACTTTTTTCAGCTATTAAAATTGCGTTTCATTGCACTATTAAAGGACCAGTTCAGTCGATTTCAACATGCAGTTGTAATGCTCACACTACCCTGGACTTGTCAGTACCTGATGCTTTTTTCTTTTCTTCTTCAGCCTTTTCCGAGATCCTGGTCATTGTAACGGGGGCAGCGCTTTGTTTACATTTCAAAAACACATTTTTATTTATTCCCAAAAACATCCAAAAAGGTTATACAACATCAGCAGACAACTAGCAAACAGTGGTACCTTTTGGGAAAATATTTGGAGAAGGCCTATGTTACATTTTTTAAAAATGTAAACAAACGCTGCCCCTATTAGAATAGCTCATATGTCAGAAAGGGCTGAGCCGAAAAATGTGGCATCACCAGGTACTGACAAGTCAAGGGTAGCTTGAGCAATACAACAGCATATTGAAATTGACTGAACTGGTCCTTTAATGTGCTGGAGCACTACTAAAACAGTACTTCAGCACACTTGCAGCACACAGAGTATGCTAAATTGGCACCGCTTTTGGACAGCTTTAAGTGCATGATAAGCCTACTTTTGATAAGTGAAAGATGACTGGGTGTCAGTGGAGTGTCCACTCGGGGAGGTGGGGGGGCGCGCACACACACACACAAACAAAACAATAAATAAGAAAAATTAACATCTGCCGTAGGCAACTTTGTGTGATGGCGTTTCTTTTTCTTTTATTGTGGTACAGAAAAGGCAGATCAGATGATTTGTCTATTAATATGACATTCCATTACATTTGGCAGACGCTTTATAACCAAAGTGGCTTTCAAAGAACACATATTCATAGCCAACATCACTAGCAAATACAAAGTGCACAGGAAATATACAGAACAACAAGTGCAGATGCAAGGAGGGGTTAATATCATAGCAAATAATACAGCTGGGGGGATGAGAAGTGTAAAATAAAAATAAATAAGAAAAATGACCATCTGCATGACGCCAACACATTCATGCTTTGTAATCACACACACACGCACACGCACACTTTGTAAGCACACACACGCTTTGTAATCACGCGCACGCAAACACACGCTTTTTTTAAATAAACCCAACCACCACCCCCCTTATGGGGAACCTATATTTTCTTCCTTTTTCTTCTATTTCTTTTCATTATCTTAATTTTTCAATCTTTTAACAAAAGCAAAATGTAACATACAATAATAGACAATAAAATGATACAGGAAAAAAAGGATAAAGACAAAAAATACAAAAAACAATGTGTCCCCCAACACTTCAAAATACATATTAACACACACCCCCCCCCCACACACACACACACACACGCACACGCACGCTTTGTAATCGCACACACACATGCACGCTTTGTAATCTCACACACACACACGCTCACGCTTTGTAATCTCACACACACACACGCTCACGTTTTGTAATCTCACACACACACACGCACACACACACACACACACACACACACACACACACACACACACACACACACACACTTTGTAATCTCACACACACACACACACACACTTTGTAATCACACACACACACACACACACACACACACACACACTTTGTAATCTCACACACACACACACACACACACACACACACACACTTTGTAATCACTCACACACACACACACACACACACTTTGTAAATCGCACGCACACGCACACACACAAACACACACGCTTTGTAATCACACACTCTTTGTAAACACACGCACAAGCTCACGCCCCTTAAGGGGGACCTATATTTTCTATATTTCTTTTCATTATCTTAATTTTTCCATCTTTTAACAAAAGCAAAATGTAACGTACAATAGACAATAAAAGGATAAAGACAGGAGAAAAAAACACACACACACACGCTTTGTAATCTCACACACACACGCGAGAGATTTTGTACATCAGGACACGACATGTGGAGCCTGAGCAGCTAAGAATAGGCGAGGGTGAAGAGTTGTGCGAGTCGATGGAGGTAGTGTATCTGATGTGAAGAGGCAGGGAGTTCCATCTCTTGGGCGTGTACATATCGAAGGCGGCTTCACCAATTTTCTTTTTTGGAATGGTAGGAATCCTTAGCAGTGTGGCATCAGCGGATCTGAGAGCTCGGGCACGGGCATAAAAAGAGAGCATATCAGAGATGTAACAGGGAGGAAGACTATTTAATGCTTTGACACACACACACACAAATCACTACATTTTTTTGGTAGACCCTCTACTGTTTTTGCGGGCAAACAGACTGACATACGCACGGACGCACAGACATGGGCCCGGCCGGACGTAGGCACGGATAAATGCACAGACGGACTAATGGACAGATAGACGCACGCATGCACACACGGACGTGGGCACGCACACACGGACGGACAGCCAGCCGGACGGAGGCACAGACAGATGGAAGCACAGACGTGGGCACAGACGGACGCACGTCTGGCCAGACGTAGGCACGGACGCACAGACGGACTGACGCACGGACGGCCGGACGCACAGACGGACGGCCGGACGCACAGACGGACGGTTAGACGGACGCACAGCCGGCCGGACGGAGGCACGGACGTGGGCATAGACGGACGCACGTCCGGCAAGACGGAGGCACGGACGTGGGCACAGACGGACGCACGTCCGGCCAGACGTAGGCACGGACGTGGGCACAGACGGAAGCACGTCCGGCCAAACGTTGGCACGGACGCACAGACGGACTGACGCACGCACAGACGGACGCACGGCCGGCCAGACGGTGGCACGGACGTGGGCACAGACGGACGCACGGTCGGCCAGACGTAGGCACGGGCGTGGGCACAGACGGAAGCACGTCCGGCCAAACGTTGGCACGGACGCACAGACAGACTGACGCACGCACAGACGGACGGACGGACGGCCAGACGGTGGCACGGACGTGGGCACAGACGGACGTGCGGTCGGCCAGACGTCGGCACGGACGGAAGCCCAGATGGAAGCACGTCCAGCCAAACGTTGGCACGGACGCACAAACGGACTGACGCACGCACGGACGGACA
Organism: Engraulis encrasicolus; assembly: GCF_034702125.1. Lineage (NCBI taxonomy): Eukaryota > Metazoa > Chordata > Actinopteri > Clupeiformes > Engraulidae > Engraulis > Engraulis encrasicolus. Next base: position 2,513,362 of record NC_085877.1, read on the forward strand.
CACAGCCGGCCGGACGTGGGCACGGACGTGGGCAGAGACGGAAGCACAGACTGAAGCACAGACGGACGCACAGACCGACTGACGCACGGACGGATGCACTGCCGGCCAGACGTAGGCACGGACGCAGAGACGGATGCACGCACAGCTGGCTGGACGGAGACACGGACCGACGGGCGCAGGCACGAGGAGGGAAGAACAGAAACCATATTATAGTTACATGTGAGCAGCTGAGAAATACATGCAGTGCATTGCGCATTCTGTAAAAGACTAAAACAATGTAACACTATTACATCTATTATATCTGAATTGAAAATAGTTTACGAACAATGCGAGACTATGATCATGTTTTTTTATGCATAATTTGTATATATTTTTCTTACCCAGTGGTTCATGGAGTTCCTCTTGAACGTAGCAGGAGCGAAGGATCTGACAGGGTTCATTCCACCTCCAGTGTAGAACATCTAAAACAAAGTGTTCAGAGTGGAGTATTAGCTTTAATGTAAATACAAGTGAGGAAGTGAGGATACTGTTGCGGTCTGGATATTTAGGTGAGAGCAGTAAGAGAACAGTAAGGTCAAGCACAAGGAGTTTTTTTTTGAGAGCTGAGTAGTAGACGTTTCAGGGTTCTGCCTCCATTAGCGCGTTCAGGCCGACTGAGAACCGTGCTGGAGCCCGTTCCTGCACCTACTCGCGAACCAGCCATCGTGTTCACGCCACAGATATTAGCATTTGCGAACCGGAAAGTTGGTTCGCAATGCGAACCGCAAAATACTAGGTTTTTCTCCGCGAACCATGACAACAGCGTAGCCATCAGCAAGTTCATCCGGGTAACAGTCACGTGCGGAAATTGTTCAGAGCCCGGTATGAACACGGGAGGTTCACCGATGAGCACTTTAGTGCCAAACATAACTGGTGCAGGCACCGGCACCGGCTCCGTTCTGGTCGGCCTGAAATCCCTACATCAGTGTGCAGGTGAGCACAGGCAGCAACCCTGAAACAACTGCTCTACTCTACTCTCGGGAAAAAGAACTCCTTGTGCTTACTTTTTTTTTACATTTCAAGGGTGAGAGCAGGTTGGTACACTGCTACCGAAATCCAGCTAAATGACATTCTTGTCTGAAGGTACATGTACTGTATGCTTATGTACAGGGGTGGAGCACAAAATTACCCATGTTCAACCAGCTAGAATAGACCCCCTTTATATATTATTAACATGCTTGTGTGAAACAAAAATCTGACTTCCTGTGGGCCCCCCTTATACAGTGACACTAAAGTATTTGATCCCTTTCTGGTGGTGTTGGTTTGTACACTGATGAAGACATGATCAGTCTATAACTTTAATCGTAGATGTATTCCAACACAGATGGACAGAATATCAAAAAGAAAGTCTGGAAAATAACTTCAAAGAATACATTTTAATTAATTTGTCTTCTTTGTATTTCATTGAGGGAATACGTATTTGACCCCTCTAGCCAAAGTACTTGTTGGCACTTGTTTTCTAGGGCAGAGATCAGACTTTTATTTGTAGATGACAGTGTTTGTGCAGAGACCCCTAGTCTCAATCCACACACTTGTGCACTTCGGGCATTGAGTTTCAGTGCCTAGGGCGCTCACGCTGAAAGTTTCGGTTGAGCCAGTGCACTGAAAGTGCCTGGATGATCCCATAAAAATGGCAGAAAAACGCATGCTTGAATGATGGGACACTGCACTCACTAAACGACCACCATGTTGACAATGACATGGAGGAAACGTGGCGTTCAGTTCATTAGAAGAGTTTGGTCGACAGTCTCCTAATTCTGTGAGCAATGTTTCTGAGACGCCAACCTTTTCATGCGAACCCAAGTATTGTATGTGTGATTGTTGCCCTTTGGGGTGAAGGAAATGTAAATACAAGCAACAGACGCTGTGCATTGAAAACAGTAGCCAACTGATATTTTGGCGAGCTAATGCCATGCTCAGCCTTTACTTCCAGGACACAGTGCATAGTGCTCAAATTTTTCCACAACACTATGCACTGAAGACCTCAGTGCACTGTGCACTGATTGTCAGTTAGGGTGACCACCCGTCCCGCGTAGCGCGTGCGCGTACAGCGTTTGAAGCATTGGCGCATGAGTGCACGTGCACGCCAGGATCTGTCCCACATTGTCCCTCAGAAGCAAACCCCTTGTCCCCCCTTGGACTTATTAGCAGGTTGTCACCCTACTGTCAGTGCACTGACAAGTGCGTAGATTGAGACATTGGTTCTGTGTTGAAATTGCTGGCTTTCTCAGGGAAGTCAACAGGGGGTCAGCCATGGGCCCAGGGAGAGAAGGGGCCCCAAATTGAGTCCTCATTACATTGCATTGTATGCATGGGGAGCGAGTGGTTATTCTAGCTCACCTTTTGTCCACTGGGTCCTCGAGCGCCTGGAAATCCAGTTTCCCCTCTTCTCTGTCTCTCCTTGGATACCCTTTAAGCACGCATACACACACCACCTCATCACCAATTGTTCTTAGTCCTATTGCCTTGAGTTGGTCCATACTCTTCTTGCTCATACTTAACTGACAAACAAAATGTCTGCCTCCAGTTCACGGGGCGCGTTCCAATATGCGACCTTGCATCCTCCATTTGTGCTTGTGACCTCGTACCAGGAAGTAATGTCATGATGAGATCACTGACAACAGTGTTATATTTCAATATCTCGCAAAAGCTCAATTGTAAAGTCATTTTCTCATTTGCAAACTGGATGGTGAATGAAGAGTAGTCCCCCAAAAATTGTTGTGGCTAGGCTGACAGCGGGGAAACTGTATTCTTTTCTCCACAGAGGAGGGGCCAGGAGGCGGGACGAGAACACAAGCACAAGTGTAGGACGCAAGGTTGCATATTGGAGCGCACCCACTGGGCCCATTTGTGATGGTGCATGCTACACAAATCTGTGCAATTCACATGTGCACTGCGTAATCACAATGTATTGGCCCTCATTTATCAAAGCAGCGTACAATGAGAATCATGCGCACGTCGTGCATACGTTCTTTTTCTACGACCAGTTGGCATTTATCAAATATCATCAGTCGTAGGATTTCATCTATCCTGCGCTTACGCTCTCAGACGGTGTACGCCGTTTTTAAGTTGGACTTGGGATGACTATGATCACCAACTTGAGCAGCAGTTGTAGCGCAACAACTCATCATAAATATGTGGCCTACATAATTACAAAATGTTTTTACATTGTCTATTTTGGCTATAAGCCAACTTCTACCTGTTTGAATTGGTTTGGTTTGGTCTGTGTTAATTTGGCATAGGCCAAGAAGAACTGCAAGAGACATCTAATTTGTGATTTGACGTGATGTGTGAATAATTGTGCAATATACAGCCACATATTGGAATGTGCCTTCAGTCATGGGATCAAAGGGGGCCGACATTCTTTTTAACAGCTGGGAGTTCAGGCGCACATCAATCAGTACATAGCCTACAAAATTTCATGGTAGAGTTTCGCCGTTTTGCACGACTATCCGAATACACACCTGACGCGTGTGTGTCCGATAACACTTTATAGTCGTCTATTTAGGTGGCAAAAGGGATATCCACTCCACTCCAAACTGGATCGCAGGAGAGAAGCAGGGCACAAATGAGCGCGAGAGGGACAGCGCACTGGACATGTAAAACTCTCCCCAACAAATGGTTTGGGCATCGTTTGTTGGCCAGTTTCACGTAGGACCCTTTTCTTGACCTCGTTTACAAAAAGGTTTATAGTCATATTTTTTTTGTTGAAAAAAATACAATATAATAATATAGATATACAAATATCTTTATTATGTGTAGCCTACTGTACATTTCATAAACATTTCATTGTAACTATTTGGATATCAATCTCTTGGCCTACCCCTTCCATATTGAGAACCGAAACAATGTTGACTACTGCTGTTGATTAGGCCTATTTACACGTGTTATTTTGTTGTCTACCTCGCTTAAAGCCTAATTTCAAGCTGTCAATCAACCACAAACGTAGATGTTTTAGCCGGTTTGCGTCTCTCCATGTCGCAAACTCAGGGGTGCGGTCTCCTTCCCGCCGTTGTAGAGAAGGCGTGATTATTCTAATTACGATGGTTTTCAGACGCTGGATTTATCAACAGCCGCTCGCTCTTACGATGAGATTGGAGAGGTACACATGTTTAGTAAATCTCACGTGAACTTCGTCGTACGACGAGATCTGCGCTCATTTCTGCGATGGTTTCTACGCAAGTTTGATAAATGAGGGCCAATGTATTCAAAATGTCTTGTTTTGTGAGCTGCACAGATTCGCGCAGAATGCGCCATACACCATCACGAACGTGCCAATTGACACAAACAAAATGGCCATCCCTACCTGTTGTCCTGCGGGTCCCTCTTCTCCTTTGACCCCTTTGGCTCCCTGTGCGCCTTTAGGCCCTTGATCAGCCTGGGGGCAAGATGGGGATTAATTGGACAACAGAAAAATCTCCAAAGTTAGTTAGAAAGAAAATCTCTTCACCAAGAGACTCTAAAATATTGCTAACATCGGTCTATCTCTATCTCTAACCACACACATGAGCATTATTTTAATACATGTTTTAAGTAAAAAAAAGTCAACTTCTATTAAATATTTTGTGCATTCTGTGATGTAGCTAAGGCTCTTGCACCCTGCTGACACAATATTATAGACAGGTATAACAATATCGTACGCTTGTTGCATTACAAGTTAAATAAACATAGTGAAAATATACAGCAAAGGGAAAGATACAGAAAATACAGATACAGAAACTTTATCAAGGACATGATTTATGAATGGATTATACATTTCTCTGGAGCATTAAAAGCTGTGTGTGGGTGTGTATGGGTGTGTATATACTGGATTAGATTTTTTAATAAAAAGATTGCCGACATTAGAGAAGGCATCCAAGGTGGAAACGCAGCAACCTCTGTCGCCCACTCAGGCGATACACCGAGGGGAGGGTTAAACCCCCCTAGGAGACCTGAGAGCTTCCAAAAGTTTTGTCCAATTACAGAGGACGACCTCTGTAAAATAGTCAGGGAAAGTAAGCAGTCTACCTGCAGCCTTGACGCGATCCCCACATATCTGCTAAAAAACGTACTCGGTTGCTTAGCAGCACCTTTACTGCAAATTGTTAACACCTCTATGCTTACAGGCATTTTTCCAAGCTCATTCAAAACAGCCATGGTAAAGCCACTCCTAAAAAAGACAAATTTAGATCAGAATTCTTTAAACAACTACCGACCTATATCAAACCTCCCCTTTATAAGCAAGGTACTAGAAAAAGTTGTATTTAAACAGCTTAATCAACATCTGGCTGGGAATGATATCTTGGAAAAAATTCCAATCAGGCTTTAGAGCCAACCATAGCACAGAAACAGCACTAACCAAAATAATAAGTGATCTTAGGCTCAACACTGCCGCAAACAAAGTTTCAGCACTTATCCTCCTCGACCTCAGTGCCGCCTTTGACACGATAGACCACAACATACTAATTGACCGCCTTGAATCTTGGGTAGGCTTGTCCGGTCACGTCTTAGAGTGGTTCAAAACATATATTACAGGAAGACAGTTTTTTGTCACCATCGGAGAATACGTCTCCAACAAGTATGATGTGCCTTTTGGAGTTGCTCAGGGTAGTTGCTTGGGCCCTCTCCTCTTCTCTCTCTATATGTTGCCCCCTGGGCTCCATCATCAGAGAGCACAATGTTGATTTTCATAGCTATGCCGATGACACTCAACTATATATCTCTGTCGAGCCTAGCCAAACCACTGCCATTCATGCCTTGACTAAATGCATGTCTGCCATTACAGATTGGATGAACAGTAACTTCCTAAAATTTAATGAAGATAAAACTGAAGTGTTGCTCATTGGGCCTAAGAAAAAAACGTGCAAAACTCCACTCAAGCCTAGGTGACCTAAGCATACACATTAAAGATAAGGTACTAGCCTAGGTGTGGTCATAGACTCGGATTTGAGCTTTGAGCCTCACATCAACAAGATAACAAAATCTGCTTTTTTCCATCTTAGAAATGTCAACAAAGTGCGCGGCTTGGCCCCCCGACAAGACGCTGAGAAACTTATTCATGCCTTTGTCCACCAGTAGGATAGACTACTGCAATGCTCTTTTCTCTGGTCTCCCAAAAAAATTAATTGACAAATTGCAACTCATTCAAAATTCTGCGGCAAGAATCCTAAACAAGAACCCAGAATGAGAGAGCACATCTCTCTCCTGTCTTGGCAGACCTGCACTGGTTACCTGTCTCATACAGAATCGACTTTAAGATTCTGCTCACAGTATTTAAAGCATTAAATGGACTTGCCCCTAGCTATATCTCAGACATGCTCTCTTTTTATGCCCCTGCTCGAGCTCTCAGGTCCACTGATGCCAAGCTGCTAAGGACCCCACCCCCCGCAGAAGAAGATCGGCGACGCCGCGTTTGCCTGCTATGCGCCCAAGAGATGGAACACCCTCCCCATCGAGATCCGATCAGCCACCTCCGTTCGACTCCTTTAAGAAGCAGCTGAAGACCCACCTCTTCATCCTTGCCAACTCCTAGCTGCCAAGACGTCATAGTGTCCCAGCCGCCGCAGCGCCCTTACTACTCGCAATCCAGCCTGGCAGGGGGGCTCCCCTAGGTGGCCGGCTGATCTCTGCCTGAGGTTTCTTCCTGACTACAGGGGGTCTTTTTTCTCAGACCTCACTGAGCTTTTTTTTCCCCCTCACAAACTATGAATCAAGCGAAAGGGAGTTTTTCCTCACCCCTGATGCCACCAGGGGGCCGCACCTGAGCGCCCAATCTCTGTGTGACTATCTATGACTTATGATAGGCCCAGCCACTATGGACCTTACACATCTAAGAATCCTGGTCCTAACCTACGTTGACCCTTATGACTCTACATTCTCTGTCTATCTCTTCTTCCTCTGCCTTCCTGCTTTTTCTGCCTCTCCTCTATACCTCTCCTTTTAAATCTATCTCTCCTCTCCTTTTAAATCTATCTCTAACAATGTTTTTTCCCATTTGTTAAGCACTTTGAGTTACATGCCTTGTATGACACAGTGCTATACAAATTACAATTATTATTATTATTATTATATTATATACTGTACGTGTGTACAGTGCAACTCATTAGTCCCTGCTTGTCACACATTACTCAGTGTGTGTGTGTGTGTACGAATGTGTGCGTGTATACTAACTGCTGGACCTGGTCATTCGCCTGGTTCCAGTGGTCCAGTGTCGCCTACACTCCTGACGAAGCCCTGAAGTCACAGACACAGACAGACAGACACAGACACACACACAATGAACAGTGTGCTGCAGATGACATCACACAAGAAGGACTGACGATGGCATGAAACACTAAATGCCATCAAGAGGTACAGGTACTAGTGTGGTATTAGAAAAAATAGATGGCAAATTAGTTTGTTCCATCAGTGACAAGTCAGATTTCCACAGGAAGATGTTGTACAGTACTGAAATAAATACAATCCAATAATGCCACAGCACCAAGGCTTAATTTCATATTAGGTCTGATTAAGGGCCATCAAAATAATAAAAGATTGATGAAAGCCCTGGTGTTGCGGACTTTATTTCTTATTTTGAGTGTATGCATTAGTCCAGCATTCGGGCTGGTTTTAAGTGTGTGTGTGTGTGTGTGTGTGTGTGTGTGTGTTTTTCACGTTTCAGGTCTTGATTACACGTACATATGCAGATATTTTTAAAAGCAAATATTTATTTTATCTTCTTACATATATTAACAGTATGTCGATCAAATGAAACACCCTACTGACAGGTGTACCTTAGAAATCTCCACTAAAACTCTAAAAAACTATTTTAGGGAATTGAAGCTCTGTTCATGTGCAAAAAAGAGACAAATGCGTTCCAAAAATATCAATATACGTGTAAACAACAGGGTCTTACTGCATGTTGTGTACCCACCCTCTCTTCTGTGCATCCAGGAGATCATGGCAGTCCCACCTCCCTTCTGAGATCCGGTGTACACGCACACGCTGCGGCAGCAAACCCTGTCTGTGGGTCTGGGAGGTCCTGGTAGTCCCATCTCCCCTGGAGGCCCGACGTGGCACTGCCCCTATTCCCCTCCTGACACTCAGGAATCCCTCAGCCGGTTTCCATGTCCATGCAACTGCCCCAAACAGCCTTCCCAGACGGCCGAAGCACCCTTCGCCCAACGGTTCTTGGACCACTGCCACTGTTGGCAGTGTAGCCCCGGAGCTGGCCCACACGCCACCCCAGACTGCAACCGGGTGCCTTGCCCCCAGCTGAGTCCGGACAAGCACTGCAGTGAACGCCCTTCTCCACACAGCGAGACCACCTCCCACCTGCGCAGCAAGGCATTCCACTGACCCGGTTGGCCACCCACCTCAAGGTAGCCGAAGGAACCGTGGACTGGACCGCACAGCGGGAACCTCCAGCCAGGCATCAGGACAGGCCCTGCGCATGACAATGCCTCCGCCGCCCAAAGCACCTGTAACACCAGAACCACTAACCTAAGCCAAGCCTCTACAACTCTACTCTAATATACTCTACTCTGCTCTGCTCTACTCTACTCTACTGAGATTGGTGATCCAGGTTCTCTCTGAACATTGCAGACATCATCAGGCCAGTCCCGAAGACCTGGACTGAAAGCACAACAGTGCACAGTTCCTTCAGTGGTCAACAAAGCCAGAACAAGACCCTGCGTTACAAGCAAGAGACAGTGTCGCTAATGCAGAGGAAAACGTTCAATGCAGTACTCATACTCAAAGTCGACTGAAGGCACAACACCCAATTGCAGTCCGGGACAACGCACAGTCCAAGTCCAGAACTCCTCCACCCACAGTAGCAGCAGTCCAAGATCTATTGGACGAATGGCACTTCAGCAGTCCAAGGCAGCTGATCAGGACAGTTTCTAGACATGGAGAGCAGCTAAAAGGATCCTAAATGTCAAGAGAGGATATGAAGGGGGAGGCAGAACCTTCATCTGAACCCTTTTTTCTGGGAGGTGGAAGCTTTTTTGTCCTTTTTTTCCCTTCGAGCTTGTTTTTTTCCTTCTTCTTTTCTTCAAGCTTTATCCTCCAGGCCCCCAGGTGAAGTGTCTTCTCTGTTGGGTTGTGGTGTGAGTAGAGTCTTTGAGTCTTCAGTGTTTCCCATACATTGAGGAAACTATGGCGGCCCGCCATAGTTTAAATTTGGCCGCCATAGTTTCCGAAAATGTAAAAAAAAAAAAAAAAAAAAAAAAAAAAAATTTTTTTTTTTTTTTTTTTTTTTTTTTTTTTTTTTTTTTTTTTTTTTTTTACGATTTCCGTTTTTGTTAAAAAACGATTTGAATAACGATTTCCTTCGCATTTTCCTCCTGGAGTAAATACATCCTATAGAGAAAACCACAAGTGCTTGAAAGAGGGATCAAAAGCCTAGTCAAGTTGTTGTAGTTAACTTGGGTTTGGGAGCAATAAAAAAACCTTCAGAGAAGGGACAGTTGGGACTTTGTTTACTAACACTCCCCAGGCTTTGTTTTACAGTTGTAATGAGTTAAATGACAGGCCTTCATTGACAAGGCAGAGGAGACACCGGGCTGCATATAGAAATTAATGTGTAATGAATGTGAATATACATAAATGTATAATATGTTGTTCAGCCCTTTTAATGGGAGGAATTTTGAAAAACTGGCCCTGTGACCAGCACCCCTCATGTAGAATGTGTACGCCTATGTGTGTGTGGGGAAAAGGCATAGCCTACCCTCTTAGACCCTTTTTGTTTATGCGTTAACAATTTCACAGTAATCTTAAATTATTATCTCTGCTCCTATTTTGTTTTATTATTTTTTTCATTACATAGACCCCTGCATGTGTATTATGTAGCCTTATTTCTCAAAATATAAATGGCTGAAATGTAGGCCTAGGCCTATAGTTTCTCCATGCGCCAATGTCAAACTGTACTCATTGTTTTGCCATTTTGCATTTACACTGCGCGAATAAAACCTCCCCCCCAAAAAAAGGCCAGCGTGAAAAGACCCCCCCCCCCCCCCCGGGGCAAAAAAATCCTGGCTGCCCCCATAGTTTCCAAAATTTCTGTGGGAAACACTGGTCTTGGTCACTGGCAGCAGAAGGCTGTACACAGGTCAACGGCGTGATGCACTCTTTAGATGGTGGTTCACTGCGGCTCACTGGTGCAGCGGTGATGCATTGGCAGTTTCCAATAGTGCATTGGTTTTCCACTCTGGCGGTTATTCACTGTAGAAGTTTCTCACTGTCAAGTCTATGTCAGCACTGGGTTTCCACACTTGAAAGAGGACTGTACACAGACATAGTATTCCACTCGTCTTGTCTTTTTTATTGAGGTCACTGACGTTGATGTTTTGAAGTAGTTGTCTTGAAGTAGTGGTAACAGATGGAGTGATTGTAGAACAGCAGACCAGAAACCTTTAAACATATAAAACACAAAATAAAATAATTAAATACACTGCATTTAAACATTCACACACCCACACGGAGAGAGATAGGCCTACGTCACTACATCACCTGCAATACAGACACTTTCCGCGCTACTGCGCGTAGCCTACAGCAAGTAAAAACTCCTGAGCCACATTGCATGCGGCTTAATGGTCAATAAGCCCCACGTCACTACAAGACAAAACAAGTCCGACAGGCGGACAAGGATGCGTCCGCCTATGCATTGCCATCTTGTGGGCACAGGAGGGAATTACAAGTTTAAGAAAGCATTTCAGACGGACCGGCAGACCGCCTTCTAGAGATAATAGGACACATCTGAAAACATGAGGTCAACCAGGTGAAATGACAGCAGCACTCAGAATGAATGGTTGTATGGACGTAGGCCTATCCACACATCTTTCTGCACTGCTGGCACATAGTCTTTTGACTACACACCTCATACAAAGAACGTAAGGCCCAGGCTACCCTGCAGTACAAAAAAAGCAATTTGTGTCGGCCCGGATGGACGGGATTTGGTTGTGCGTATAGCCTACTCGTGCACTAGAGCTGAGGTCGGTGGCATCATGCAAGAGGGTGTTTTTTATTGGTTTATTATATATTATTTATTATAATAATTTTGTCCACATATAAAAACATTACTTTAAATCTCAAACACCATGGTTACAATATGCCTCATTTTCAATAACTGGACTACCAGTAAACCAATGACACACTGATAACTGTTAATAACAGTTAAATCAAATTGCATGGATAAAGTTACATGGAGTTGGCTATTATGGCATTTAGACTTATGTTGATAACGAGGTTCTTTTTTATTAGGCCACATTATTTTGTCCACCTACAAAAAAAATACATGTAGGTTCCTTCCCAAACATAATGGTTCCAATAGCCTATGGGCCATGGCTCGATTGCAAGAACGGATTGCAAAAAATTGCAAGCTTCTAGACAAAATTGTCAATATCGAGTTGCTTTGCGTAGGCCATTATGTAATATGCTGATAGCCTACATTGCATTTGACCAAATAATATAGATGTCAAATTGACGATTTTGCTTGGATTTTTGTTCGGTTTTGTTTTCAAATTCTAACCTTTGTGAATTGTGTGAATAAAGACATCTTGTGCCCGGCCATTAACATTACAACGTTACAAAGAGTGGGAAACAAAGGAAGAAAACTGTCCAACACTACTACACAATACACTGTTGGAGACAAATGCGGTTTGAATGACACTAACTTACGTCTCGCCACAAATGACCAGTTCTACCACGAAGTAAATTAAAACCACAAGTGCTTACCAGCTCCCTCTCCAGGTTCCCAGCGTCACGTTAGTACAGTATTTCCAAATTATTGAAGTCAAGCACAGCAAGCTTTTGTGTGCGACTAAGCGCGTCTTTCCAAAGCCGAGCGAGGCAACCTGGACCTAATTAAAAGCACCTGCGTTTGAGGTTTGACGCGCACAAACACATCGGCTGCGCTGAGGACAGCTGTGGCTGTTCAGCCATCTCGTGCTCCGCTAATTAGGAGCAGTTTAACCCTAAAGCGACCGAGTGGGGTCATTTATGCAGACATCCCAACTTCCAAAAACGGATGTCAAGGAGATAGTTTATCGACACAAAAAAACTGTTGTGATGATGGATAGTAATCCAAAAGGCAGTTGCAAGAATTCAAACCAAAACAAAGACTAAAAATAGGTGACGCCACTCCCTACTTAAGTCGTTATAGGTCTACTGACTCCATGTCAGGTTTACAACTGAATGTAAACTCTTCTGATTGCCTTTATGTCACTCAATGGCCTAGGCCCTAAATGTAGGCTACTGTAGCCCTATTGCAGTAGCCTATGCTGGACCATTATTATCATAAAATATGTCTCTAAGGTCTCAAAGAGTCTTCTTGTTGTGCCTTGGGCAAGAAAATGAATGGTATTTAAACCAAAATGCTACCAAATGGGACCAGCTTATTTCAAAGTATGACCACCCCTAATGGTTTAAACAAAATAAAAGAAACTGAAAGCATTTTTTTCATCTGATTTTAAGGTTTGTTATCTAGCCTACTGTAGGCCTACATTTATGGCATACTTTCTACTTTGTTTAATATTTTTCTCTCCTCTCTTCTCTTTCTTTCCTCTTTCCTCTCATTGAATAGTTATGAATGTGCAAAAAAATTCTTTACAGTTGCAAACAGTGCATCATTATTCACCTGAGGTAGGAATATGCTTTAGCATAGGCCTACTCTGGTGTTATATGAGTCTTGTAGGCCATGTCTCAAATGCCGCACTTGTGCACTGTTTTTCAGTGCCTAGGGCGCTCACGCTGAAAATTTCAGTTGAGCCAGTGCACTGACAGTTCCAGGATGATCCCCTAACAATGGCGGAAAAATGCAGTGCTTGAATGACGGACACTGCACACACTAAACGGCGGCCATGTTGGCAATGACAGGGAGGAAATGTGGCATTCAGTTCAGTAGAAGAGTTTGGTCAACAGTCTCCTAATTCTATAAGTAATGTTGATGGGACAGCAACCTTTTCATGCCAACCAAAGTATTGTATGTGTGATTGTTGTCCTTTGGGGTGAAGGACATGGAAATACAAGCACCAGACGCTGTGCATTGTAAACAGTAGCCAACTCATATTTTGGCGAGCTAATGCCAGAGAGGGCCCAGTGCATAGTGCTCAACTTTTTCCACGACACTATGCACTAAAGACCTCTGACTGTCAGTGTGTCACAGGTAGGGGGTGCGCGTTTCTAGGCGGCACCCCCGTTTGATACCAAATACCCCAAGGAACAAACTGCACATCACAAACACACCAGGACAACGAAATGAGTTCACATGTTGCATTTTATTTTTCTTCATATTAAAAACCAGTCTTTTGGAGGCCAGAGAAAAGGGAGCTCAATGTTCAGTCACATGTGCACGGGCCCACAGTACCAGTTAAAGTTCATCAGTCCAGGTTGGACCCATGCCGCGGTGTGGGGTAGACGGGCCGACAGCAGCCGAAGTTCCATTTGGTTGCATGTGCGGCATTGTCTGCCAACGACCCCCTCGTCTTTAGTGCAACTGCTGCTGGAGGAACAATGAGAGAATTACCAGTGGGATTGTCTGTATAGGCTGTGGGCACAGCTGCGTGGCTACTGGTCAACACACGTGAGGTCTAGCCTATATTTAACTTAAAGCACTGCACACTTTTACCATAAACAGGTGGAGTCACTACAAATCTGAAGCACTGCACGACAAAAAGGAGTAGCCAACTCCACTGGAGGCCAACAGTACAATGGGCAACCCACATAGCAGTCAATTAGGCACAGCCAACGTCTGTACGGACGTGACTAGTCTATGTCGATAGGCAGTGCAGAATCAGAGAGGGCGAGATGGAGACACTGATCTCGGTGGGGCGAGAGGAGAGGAGGGAGAGCCAGATGCACGAGAGCAGCAGATCAAGGAAGGGCTTCTGGTTTGAAGGCCGCAGCAACCAGGTGTGAGAAACTGAAACACTTATCTTGCTGGGGGCGGGCGTCCACGTCCCCCTTCACATCCGTCGAGGCAGAACCACCCGATGCTCTAGTCACGGACCTTCTCCGGGCAACATGCCATCCGCTTCTTCCGTAGACCACCGGGCCGCCTGGATCCCGATCCATAGGATCGTCGCGTGTACCGTTCGTCTCACCACTCTGGTCCTGCCCGGATACCGGCTACAGGCGTCCCCCTCCAACCGCTGCATCTCGGCTGGCCATCTCTCGCAGGCCCGCTCTCCCCCTCTCACTGCAGCAATCTTCTCGCAGCCGTACTTCTCCTCCTGCTCTTCCTGCAACTCTGTTTAAATTACATTTCCCAACCCTCTCTGCACCAATCACCCTCCCCTCAGACACCTGTCATCAATTACATTCAATAAAAGCCCATTAGCACAAATGGCTCTGCAACTAGGCCTACTGAAGCTGCCATCTTGTTTACATTTTCCCCCCTGCTCCAAAATGTCCGGCACTAAAATACCTCCCCACAGAAACAGTCACATGTATTTTTGTTCCCATTCCTAATTAAACTAGTCACCCCCGTGACAAGTGCACTGACAAAAGTGCGTCATTTGAGACATAGCCTTGTAGTATTTTTGTTCAGAGGGTTCATCCTCTGCCATCTCGCCTCGATTGATGAATCAGATAACCAAAGAAAGTCGACACAGAAGAACAATCTCTCAGGGGGAAATGTATTGGCTATGGTGTAGTACGGGGGCGTTGCCTGAGGACATGAGCGAATGGAAAACTAACTCCCTTGCGCATGGTCAGTGGGTGCGAGACCGTGATGGATACAATATCCATACTCTGCAAAATCCGGAAGCTCCGCGAAAATGTGCCGAAAGAGGATATCCCGTTGTCAGTGTTCAGTTTGTGGCCAAATTAACTGCAGCTGTTGGTCAGCAGTAATTGCAGGGGGTAATTAAGGACAGCTGACAAACATTCACGCTGTCCTATGACCTGTTCCACACTCAACCCTCGCGGAAGTGGCATTGTGCATGCTTCCCTGATGCTTCCAATACTGACCGTAGAAGAAGAACATTTCCGTACTCCCCTTGCCATCATTTCGTACTACGCTGTTATGTCGTCAGTAAGCCCTCCTGTATATCTACTCTCCTTGCTGATAACTGTGACGGTCCGATCAGTGAGGGTAATATAAATAAAATGAGGTAGACAGGCCGCGCCCTCCTAGTGACGCAACACCTTCAGCGTTGCAACCGTCAATGATAATCAGGCTAAAAATGAAGTGAAGTGAAAGTCCAACTCCAAATTATTGTGACACAGCACTCCACAGCACACAAGTGTTCACCGCACACAGCGAAATTGCATTCATGCCTCACCCATGCAGTGCGGCGGGATGGTACCATATGCAGTGCAGTGGGATCAGTGCGAGCAGTGCGGCGGGATGGTACCATGCTCAGGGTACCTTGGAGTCTTGGAGGAGGATGGGGGAGAACACTGGTTAATTACTCCCCCCACCAACTTGGCGGGTTGGGAGTCGAACCAGCAACCTTTGGGCTACAAGTCTGACGCCTTAACCGCTTGCCCAAGCCTGCCACACCGAAAGCTTATTGGCTTGTTTTGCTCAGCGTGCGTTTGCCACCTGCATGCCCTCGCTTTGAACAGATAGACACGCACATGATTCCACAATCACAGTCTCTCCTTCTCTCTCTCTATCCTTTTCTCTTGCCTCCGCAAACTAATCGAGGTAATCCACGCATGCAGCTTCCTCTTGAGTCCAGTCAGTCCTGTTGGATGTGGTCCATCCTTCTTGGTGGTATGTAGACATTACCTTGGATAGCCTACCGTGGCTCTTGACACATCACAAAGGCTTGCTGTCTCGGTCAAAGATGCAACAGTTACACACACACCCAAGAACTTCTCCTTTTTGAACTCCAATATGTCACCCCTAATGCTGTGTGGGTGTATGCATTGCAAAATTTTGAGAAAAATTGTGCTCTTACCCTGATAATCAACACACTTCGCTTTACTGGTGCAATGTGCAATTAATGAAGATTGGCCAACAGGCTTGTCCACTTGAGCCATGAAACTTCCCACACTAAAATGGCAGGTGTCTCATTTATTTTGTCCAACCCCTGTACATGTTGTATTGTATTGTATTGTATTGTATTTTATTGATGTTTTATGTCCTCATGGAACAGGATAAATAAGAAAGGTGTCTCAAAGCTGTCCTGTCATCCCTTAGTGTACTTGGTCCAGAGCAACTATTGGCTCACTGGCGTCATGTCCTCCAGAAGTCACTGTGATGTGCACAGTAAAATCTATCTATTATGTTCAAGAGCACTGAGGAGAGACCACAGGCCCCCTCAAGGTCTCATATGCACGCACGCGCGCGCGCGCACACACACACACACACACACACACACACACACACACACACACACACACACACACACACACACACACACACACACACACACACACACACACACACACACCATATTTCAAAATTACCCATATCTCCAACCCTGGTCCTATATTACACACCTGCCCAAACAACCCCCCAATCCCCTCCCCCCCAACACACACACACACACACACACACACACACACACACACACACACACACACACACACACACACACACAGCCTGGGTATTGCTTGAAAACAGCACCTGGTGCTCCATTTGAAAACTATTTAGGGATCATCAAACTCCATCAGGGCCACACTGTGAACACTGTGACACATGGTAATAGTTATCTAATAATTAAGTAACTGCTTACTAATGTTTAACATATTAATTAATGACAATTAATGTGTCTTATGTGTTGTTAAGTAGTGATTATTAACCCTTACTAAAGTATTAGGCTATAGCTAATTTGCTGTTAATTATGGCCCCTTATATATATGGCCCCTTACCATGTGTCACAAGTTCATAGCATGTAATTCTTTAACTAATAGTAAGGGTACAGTTAATAATTAAGTCGCTATTAGGTCACTTAACTAAGGACCTAAATTAACACTTACGTAATACAAAAGAAAGGCATATCTAATGAATAAATAATACCGAAATATTGTTGTCTGTAGATTGTGTACCCATCATGCACTGCACTTCTTGAAGTTAATATTCTCAAACATTAACTTCATTGTCACAAAGGAATGGTTTAGTTTAGCTTCAAAACTATTACTCTTCATAATGTTCTGCATTTATTGTAGGGTTTTTACCATTAAAACTAATAAGTGGTATATGAAAAAATTACATCTCATCACCCCACCATCATTGAGAAGTGTACGTCTAATCCTTGCTATATAACGGCTCCTGTTGCCACTATTACAGTGATTTGAACAAATGAAAACTAGATGTCACCATAGATTAATTATGTAATGATTAGGTATGCTCAGCCAACTCTATTATAAGGGTCCCAAACACCAATATCTATCGATTAATTAACCATTAGTTATCCACAGCCAACTCTAAAGCGGCGTACACACACAATGCTAGCTTTTCGCTTGCTCGCCTACTCGCCACTCTTTCATGGAACGTTCGCTGAAAGTTCCCGCGGCTTTAACTGCCAATGGACAGCCGAGAAGTACCGAACTCTGCATTCCAATTGGTTACTCGCTTACTCGCCTCGCTCGAAGATAAAATATTTTCAACTCGGAATCCGCCCACATCGCATCGCTTGTACAGTACTCGCCTACTCGCCTGCGAGTCTCGCTGGGACACATTGACATTCTATTGAGTTCATTCGCTGAGCGAGTAACTAGCAGCGACGTGTGTGTACGGCTCTTAATATAAGGGTCCCAAACACCAATATCTATCTGTTAATTAACCATTAGTTATCCTCAGCCAACTCTAATATAAGGGTCCGAAACCCCAATATTTATGTATTAAATAACCATTAGTTATGCCTTACATTTGTATTAAGTAAGTCTTAATTTTGGTCCTTAGTTAAGTATGACCTGATAGCTACTTAACTATTAACTGTGCCCTTACTTATCTATTAGGTAAATAATAATATGCTATTAACTTGTAACACAAGATAATAGTTATCTAATAGTTAAGTAGCTGCTTACTAATGTTCAACATATGCATTAATAACAATTAATATGTGTCTAATGTGGCATTAAGTAATGATTATTATCCCTTACTTAAGTATTAGTTTGTAGCTACTTTACTGTTAATTATGGCCCCTTATTTGGAAGTGTTGCCCTCTCTCTCTCTCTCTCCCTCTCTCTCTCTCTCTCTCCCTCTCTCTCTCCCTAATTTCTTAATGGCTCTTGTACACACACATGCACACACGCACGTACACACACATACACAAACACACTTCCAAAGTCACTCCCTGAGCTGTCACAGTGCCGCTGTGCTTATCTGGTCATGCCACATGTCTGTATATTTTCATGGTCCCTGTTTTCACTACTCATGTTCTCCACTTTATCACTTTCTCCCGTCCTCCTTCCCTCTCACTCTCCCATTCTGTCACTTTTTCTATCTCTCTTTACCTATTTTTTTGTTTCCTCCCCAGATTCCTCTCACATATTTCACACATTTGTTTTTCTTCATCTAGATTTTCTCTGTATTTTTTGCTGCCTGGCCCCGAGTGGAGTTCCAGTCCTCCACCACAGATCTGTGTTTCATGGCAGCTGCTGCATCACTTCTACTGTAACAGCTGGACAAACGTGCTGAGGAGGAGAATGCTGTGCCTAGATGTGTGTGCGCGCGCGTGTGTGCGTGCGTGCGTTCGTGCGTGTTCATGCATGTTGGTGCGTGCATGGGCATGTGCATGTGAGTTTGTGTATATGCAGGTGTGTGTGTGCCTTTGTTTGGTCATTCTGTGTGATGTGTTTGTAGTTTGTCCCTAATTAGGATTTCCCATCCCTCATTCATCTCTGTTTGCATGAGGATGACCCCTCCCATCTTCTCTCTCTCTCTCTTTCTTTCTCTCTCTGTATTGCTGTCCCTCCCTCTCTATCACAGCTACGCACGCACACGCACACGCACACGCACACGCACACACACACACACACACACACACACACACACACACACACACACACACACACACACACACACACACACACACACACACAGACAACACAGCACATCCCAGATGCTCTTTTATCATGACTGCTCTGCAGTGGGTTTGTACTGTCATAGGTACTGTGTGTGTGTGTGTGTGCGAGAGAAAGAGAGAGAGAGAGAGAGAGAGAGAGAGAGAGAGAGAGAAGATTGTTGCGGATTGTACTGTAAATTACCTTCTTCAGCTCAGAGCCCACTGGGACATTCTCTCTTTCCCTCTATGTTTTCCTATTTTCTCTTTTATTTCTCTACATTTCTATTTCTCAATCCTATCTACCCCCCCCCCCCACACCCCACCCCCCCACCCCCCCACACACACACACACACACACACACACACACACACACACACACACACACACACACACACACACACACACACCATCTCCCCCCTGCAGAGCAGCATGCTTTATCAGCACAGGTTTTAAGTGCTGGAGGGCAACACATGAGGCTGCTGTGGGGGCTTTTCCACTGATCTGGGATCAGCCAAAGCTGCCCGAGCGCTGAACCCCTAATCATTAGTGGCCCCAAAAGCAGCACTGACCTTGGTTAAAGTTGTCAAGGGCGCCATGAGCCAGTTAAGCCCCAACACCCCACACACTAAACACTCCAGCTCTTCGCCCCACTCTTGTAGCATTCCCACTCACAAGCACTGATTGGACAGAGAGGGGGGCACTGCTTTTACATTTGCTACGGTAGGTTCACTGTTCGTGTTGGGATGTGTTCCTGTGAATCGAAGGTAAGTGTTGTGTGGCTGTGTGTGGCTGTGTGTGTGTGTGTGTGTGTGTGTGTGTGTGTGTGTGTGTGTGTGTGTGTGTGTGTGTGTGTGTGTGTGTGTGTGTGTGTGTGTGTGTGTGTGTGTGTGTGTGTGTGTGTGTGTGTGTGTGTGTGTGTGTGTGTGTGTGTGTATCCTTCTACCGTACGGAGGAGCTGCCCATCCCCCAGGGCACCTGTGGGCACGGCCAGCAGACTGGACTCCCCACTATCATCTCCAGTCTCAGACAACCTTTGCATCAAAGAGTAATACATCTACCATCCACACATGCACATCACACACACGTCTCCCAGTGTTGGTCAACCATTACATCTTAGAGTAAACCATCCACAATTCGCATCCAACCATCCTTCATCACCAAGATTCCCGCTCTCAGTCAATCTGATTATTAAATGGTAAGCAAAATTCCCAAGTTGAATCTGCCAAGGTACTTGGATTTTTTTTGTTTGTCACCCTAATGCACACCAGTGATGTGCGTGTGTGTGACGAACAAAAAATCACTGTATCACACGTGTGTTAGCCTATCAGTGTGTTACATAAGATACACAGTTTCCTTAAAATATTTGTGCACTTGACTTTTGCCTTCTTTAGGTCTACCTTCATTCAAGAGTTTTTCTCATGTAAATTAATTCATACACAAACAGATAGGCTGTATAATATCATATAAAACTATATATACATATTTCATTTTATATCTATTTTTTTAAATTAATTTATTGAAATGCTAGTAGACTTCATTGCACTAGGCTAGAACTGGTCTACCTTGTCGTTTCATCACCTGGTATGAAACCCAGAATTGTAGCGTCATGAGCAAATGTCTAGTCAGTTTCAAAGAATGTATGATTTCTAGCTCGTGGTGTGAAAAAAGTATTTATTTGAATATTTCACGAAAAAAATTGTGAACTTTGAACATGAACTGTTCACTTTGAGCATCTATGAACTGAACTTGAACTAGTTCAGAAAATCTGTGAACTGGCACAACATTGATGCACACCAACGCCAATACCCCCCACTCTCAACCCAAGTTGTACCTGATAAACTACTTGTCCTCCCCTGTTTACTTTCTTGAGAGTGACTTACCGATCTGCTGTTATGGATTTCACCACGTGATACCAGAGATTTGCTCAGAATGATGGGTTTTTTCATTGACATTTGTGTGTGAGTGTGAGTGAGCGTTTGAGTTCTCACCTGTTGCTAAGCGACTGC
This sequence comes from Engraulis encrasicolus, assembly GCF_034702125.1. NCBI lineage: Eukaryota > Metazoa > Chordata > Actinopteri > Clupeiformes > Engraulidae > Engraulis > Engraulis encrasicolus. The sequence continues at coordinate 2,534,327 of NC_085877.1, forward strand.
AAGGTAGAGCCAAAGTGTTTTTTTTTTATTACAGTGGGGTGCATGTGGCACAGAGAAAGCAAAAAAACAAAAACAATGACTAAATTATTACAGTATGCACTTACACCATTGCAACATTGAGTATATACGTGAATGGGTTTGTGCGCACGCTTGTGTGTGCGTGCGTGCATGCTTGTGTGCATGTTTTTTATTTTATTATATATATATATATTTAGGGCTTTTGTGCCTTTATTTTTTTTGATAGGACAGTGGAGAACAGACAGGAAATGACTGGGAGAGAGAGAGGGTAAGGATCAGGAAATGACCCGGGCCGGGAATCGAACACGGGTCGCCCGCATAGCAGTCCAGTGTCCAGCCGTTAGAACCACAACTGGGCCTGCGTGTATGTTTTTAACCCAAAACTTCTACCGTCACATTTTCCCAAAAAGCCCACACAACTGGAATGTTCTCAAATGACCTGGACGATTACAATCCATATTGGAGGGGCTACTCTACCCTAAACAGTCTACTTGAAAATAAATAAAAGTCTTAACACCCCTCTGAAATTACACGAGTGTGAACACTGTGCTGATCACACATGCAATATGCCAACTGTCATCACAGTCACTTTTTCATTCCAGCAGCAGTGATGTTCCTCTGTGCTATAGCTAGTCATAAATAGCACACCAATCAGATCCCCATTCAGCTTCCCAGCACACAGATGATGCTTAACCGCAGAAATACACCAGCGGCGATCTGAGCGAGTCGAGCGACGGAAGTAATTGACTTTATATTGAGTCGAGAGACAAAAGCGATTCTGGAGACTAGAGCGATTTGCGCGACGAGCGCGACAATTTGAAGTTGAAATCTTTTCAACTTTCTATGACGCGGTTCGGCGACAAGCCGCGACAGCCAATGACTGTATACAGGTCAGTGACCACAGCCAATGGGAATACTTGAATGCTTTGCCTTCTGCCTGTACGGACATACTCTTGTCTCCTCAAATCGCTTGCTGCTACACTCTGTCGCTTGAATCGCGACGCCGCTGGTGTATCTCTGCGGTAACACTAGCCCTCAGTCAGAGGCACTCATGCGACATTGAAATAAATGAATGCCATTGGTGGCCTGAATGGTCGGCATCCTCCATTGAGGAGCTGCCACTGCTGTGCAATGGGGAGGGAGAGTTGGGTCTCTGGCCAGGGCCGCCCGTAACCAGACATTTTCAAATACAGAGCTTCAATTACTGCATGCTGTACTGCATATTGTACATTTAGAATGCTTCAAACACTTCAGTCAAACTCTTATGTTTGTTTTCATTAATCACTGTCTTGAGGATGAACGGGTGTGGCGTATATAGACTGAATTTATCATTGTTGATCATATACACGTAGGCCTGTCGGTTTTCATCAGTAGATACATTTTACATTACTGAAAAAAAATACGGAGGACATGACCTCTGTGTCCTCAATGGCAGTTACGGCCATGTCTCTGGCTGGTTCCCTTGGAAGGTAGAGAGGGGTCTGGGTGGATAATTTTGCGTGAGAGGTGTTTTGGGTGGATGGCTGCTTGCTGAGAGCCCCTGCACATATCGCTCTCCTCTCACTGGTGCTCATCATCATGACTGCAGTGGAAATACATCTATTCCAAAGTGGATTGTTACGTAGGTGGGTTATATATGATTCCCTCTGTTATATTTCTCTGTCTGTCTTCCTTCTTTTTTTCTCTCTCATTCTGCCTTTCTTTCTCTCTGGTTATTTTTCCTCTCATACACACATTCTCTGACTCTACTTTTTTTTTTACTGTCTGGCCTATCCTTTCCCTCTCGTGTCCAAATAGTCTCTCTTGTTGCTTTGCCCACTTTCTCTCTCATCAATCTCTTCTCCTCTTGGTGTAGCCTACCTCTATACTTGTGCCCTCCTCTTTGTCTCTGCTCTCTCACTTCACAATGCTTCCCATAATGTCATCTCATTTTCTTTCTGACTCCCCATCTCATACCCTATCAGTATCATGCTGTCTTTCTCGAATTCTCTTTTGCAGACACAAACTACACCCGGCCTAGTCAGTGCTTCACGCAGTGCTTCATGCCCAAAAGCACACATAGTCTATTAGTCTTATTTACATCAGCAGCAATATCTCATTAAGCAGCGCAGCACAGCAGCCTCCCTGACAGAGCAGGTTTTGTTGTTCTGAGTTAATGAGGCTGTGAGATGAATGGCCAGCGATTGATCACGACGCGCAAATAATCTCCACACTCCAAGTCGGCCTCCATCCTCTCAACACCCCAAGAAGAAGGAACACTAAGCAAAACAAAACAAACCTCCAGAAGCCTCCAGAGCGCTCTCTCTCTCTCTCTCTCTCTCTCTCTCTCTCTCTCTCTCTCTCTCTCTCTCTCTCTCTCTCTCTCTCAATCCAACAAGCACACCCACCCATGCCAACACCCAGCAGCTGTGTTATTGGTTCTTCCTAAGCACGGGCGCGTGGGGTATCTACTGCTACAGACGCAGATGCTAATGAGAGTTCAATGGAGATGTTGTTTGTTGTTGTTTGTGCAACAAGAGGCAGCATCATCAGATTCCCACTCGTAGTAATGTCCAAATCCCTTGTGTGATTTACGGCTGTCATTACAGTAACTAAATTCTTGTAGCTTCTGTTTTTAATTCGTTCATTTGTGCTGAAGATTTATGCTGTGTTATTTTACCACCAATAACACAGCCAACATCACCGCCCAGGCTCGTCTCCCTTTCATCCAGGATAGGCTTTTGGTTGCTAATTAACATGGCAGCCATGCTGAGAGTCGGCTGATCCAAACAGCTATTACTGCGGCATAGCATTTGACTCTGGGCGTGTTTACATGAATAATGATGAGAGGGATTTAAAAGTCAGATTTTTTTTATTTCACCACACCAGTGAGTTAATAGTAAATATCACTAATCACCATAGACATGGATATGGAAAGAAAATTCAAATAAACAGAGCTCTACTTGACATGTTTTCGTCCATCATGACAATTTTGCTGACCTTGTGCTTATAAGACCTTTATTCCTTGTCAGACCCTGTCTGTTCTCTTCGGTCTCACCATGTTTGCTTTCCACATCAGAGATGCAACAAAGAAGTTATGTGATATGCAGCTGTTGCCTAATGGTTAGGGGTTTGGCCTTGGGATCAGGTTTGATGCATGTTGAGACCATGTTGAGGCCTTGATGCATGTTGAGGCCTTGATGCATGTTGAGGCCATGTTGAGGCCCTGATGCATGTTGAGGCCATGTTGAGGCCTTGATGCATGTTGAGGCCTTGATGCATGTTGAGGCCATGATGCATGTTGAGGCCATGTTGAGGCCTTGATGCATGTTGAGGCCTTGTTGAGGCCTTGATGCATGTTGAGGCCTTGCTAGATGAGTAACGCCCACTCGCCAAGTACTGTTCCAAAGTGAAGTATGCTTCAAAATCTACCAAGTGCCACGCTTTCGATTCGTAAAATTTCCTAGGCGGCACTTGCTGCCTCCTTGCTGTGACAAAATACCCAGAATTCCCAGAATACCCAGAAATAGTTTTGTTGTACTTTTCAAATATCACTACAGGAAAAAAAATACGGCATCTATCCCCAAAGTAATAATTTTTCTCAGGATAAAATCATCAGTTAAGTTGAATGTAATATTTTCACCCAGATTTAGACCCAGTCTGCCCTGTCTGTCTGCCCACTGATGTAGTGTCTGCGTTCAGGTGTATTCATTCATTCATTCCTCTATTGTGTCGTACGAGATGTGGCATTGGGGAAAGAAAAAGACTGTTGCTTGTCAAAAGTGTTGAGGTAAAAAGAGTTACATAACTGTCAGACTAGACAGAGCCTTCACACTTTATCCAGAGAGAATATCTTCAAGTCCTTGGTGACTTACAACTAGACTGTTTTGATGATGATGTCTTCACAGGCCTGTGACATGTTGTGTGTGTGTGTGTGTGTGTGTGTGTGTGTGTGTGTGTGTGTGTGTGTGTGTGTGTGTGTGTGTGTGTGTGTGTGTGTGTGTGTGTGTGTGTGTGTGTGTGTGTGTGTGTGTGTGTGTGTGTGTGTGTCAGAGAGTGAGTGAGTGTGTGGGACGTGTTTCCCCGATTGTGTTTTAAATCACATTTTTAATCACATTTTGGCTAATCTTGCCTCAACCGTAACATTTTTGTTTTCCCTGAATTAGTGAGACCTTGACCTTTCCCCTGACCCCTGCACTGTGTATGTCTGATGTGTCTACCTTTCTGCCTCTGTGACAGGTGGGACGCAACACGACTAAGTACATGAAGCTGTACATCAGGGCCAATAACAGCCTGGTAAGCAGATGCTAACGAGCTGTGGGACCCGCTAGCTCTGGCCACCACCTGCGGTGCTAATTAGCCGTGTAGAACCAGCCCACCGGCACTGACCAACAGACCACCTTAAGGCCGGCATACACTGTGCAATATTTTCATTCGTGGGTATTAAGCTCCTGCTCACACTGCACGAGGGAATTTCACGATTTAAAAGTTCACATCTCACGACCTCACACTATATGAGGCGATAGTAGGATGCGAGCCGAATGATCCCACTGTGCGATATGACAGGCATGTTTCCCGGGTCTGCAGAGGAGGGACGAGGACGCGCTCAAGAGAGAATCGCACTGCTCTATTAATTTGTGCAGGTGTAGTGTCAAATCGGGTCATAGCACTGCTTTAACTGTGCGTTTTACTCATGAGGCACGACCAGGATTTCAAACAGTTTTGATTTTCTTGTGACCCTACGATTGCATGATGATCGTGAGGTGAAATCGCTTGTCGTTACCCCATGTACACTACAGGAGGCGAGACTCATGATTGACCTGCGATTGAGCAAGAAATCGGCCCGACTGGTGAGGACAAAATAGAAAGAGATGGAGTGGCAGAGAGAGAAGATCATAGGGACAGAGAGATAGTGTCATGCAAAAGAAAGAGAGTTAAAGAAAGAGAGGTAGAGAGAGAGAGAAGTAGAGAAAAAAGTGAGACCGACACAGCTAAGACTTAAGCAGGGATTACACTGTGCGTTTTTTGCCCCTTTCTCCCTTCCACCTTTGTGACGTCAGAAGCTAGTTAAAGATTTAAACCTGCAACCCTCTGACAGACCAACTTCCTACCTAATAGGACACTGACAATGACTGTATACAATGGTCACAGCGGCATATTAGGCTATTGCCCTTTGAGATGAACATCTTGTTTTCGAGAGGATCCTCAAAATACAGACATAACACATACTGCCAACTTATTTCAGATACTGCACAGACATCCACAGCTCCAAAGACAAGGAAGCAGTCAAACATTGTGCCAGTTCCAAAAAAACCTGGTGCAACTGAACTGAATGACTAGAGCCATAGCGCTCACTTCTATTATGCAAATCAATCCCACCAGGAATTTGCTGACATTTTCTCAAAAAATCGTGATCTGAAATGCCCGATGGTGCATGAGGATTTCCAGAAAATCGCGATAATAACTTAGAGAATATTTTGAATATTGACTTAATGTTAAATGTCACTTATTGCGCCGATTTACATGGTTATGTACTATCCCTTGAACTAATATCAGCTGTCTGGTTGAGTGTTAGTAAGACAGCTATTTAGCTTAGTTAAAACATTACTAGATGTTCTATTGGGTTAGAAAGAAATCCTAGACTTTGACATTATGTTAGCATAAATCGCTAGCTTGCACACAATCTGAACTGAAGTTACTAATTTTGTCAAAACCCAATGAGTAACAACTTTGCATATTTTACTTGCCGTTTTTAGAAATAACTGATGAACGTAGCCTACTGTGTTAACAAATAATCAACAACATAAAGTTACAATGAGTGGGTTTAGCAAAGTGGAAACGGTAGGTTAAAGGGGAAATTAATTCATCATTGGCCCGAGTCAGCCGATACTTATTTGAGTCAATAGTAGAACTAAGTGAACGATGACTCTTGCAACCACTTTCACAGTCCACTGTCATAGAACCCCAAATGTAACTTTTGACAGAGCGACCTGAACAAACAAGCAGCGAACGAACAAAGAGACTCACAAACACGACTCAAAAAACAGACAAACTGAAACTCAGGAGAACACATAACCTCCTTGCTGTAGGTAATAACATGTACTATAGTTGTACGTAGGCCTACATGTTACTACACCAGTTATTCCGCTGCACCTAATGAGTGAGTAGACTGTAGTAAAATAAAGTGTTACCATTCCCTCCTCTCTTTCCCTTCTATCCCTCCCTCCCCGTCTCCCTCCCCAGGCCCCATAGATTGATAGTGACATGGACCGCAGAGGCTGGAGTAGGCTCAGGCATGTTAATACCCCTGGCAGACCTACTGCACTTCCCCACAGTTTACAGTCTGAGCATGCAGCCCCCCCGTGTGCATGGCTGGACCAAAAGGAAAGTGATCCGGGTGACAGAGCCGCTACTAACTACTGCTGGCACATGGGACAGGAGAAGTGGCCATGGGTGTGTGTGTGCGTATGTGTGTGTGCGTATGTGTGTGTGCGCGTGCGTGCGTGTGTGTGTGTGTGTTTGGGGGGGGTGCCTAAGCTTCTAAGTTGGCTGAAGAGCTCTGTCATGTGTTGATTGCCGGACAAAATTTATGTGCATAAATAACGTTTACAAAGTTTAAAGCATCAAAAGTGAACTGAAGTGTGCTTTACAGTATCATGCAGCACGCACACTGCAGTTTCTGAAATTACTTTTGGGCTCTGATGTTCTGCTAGTGGAGTGGGAGGTAGTAGGTCTGCGTTGCGGACATGCTGTGTGAATTTTAATGATAAGGTAAAGCTGCCATTAGCAGATGGCCTTTTGTTGCTGGTTTATAAATATGATGATTGAAAAAATGGAGGCCAGGCACTTGGTTAATTGCAGTAATTATCAATCTGAGTGCTAGTGCCGAGAGAAAGCCTCTTTTTTTACTCTGAATTTTTACGGCGTGTATGCATGAATTTGTCAAATCTAATGTGTAGTTTTGTTGTAGTGTTGTTTTTGTTTTTTAGTATAAAAAGGCAAAACAAAGGCTACCATAAAACCAAGCTGAGGATCATGGAAATTGATAACTACGTCGATAAAGTACATATCCATTATCCATCTCATCACTGTGGATTTCACTGAATTATTCATTGAGTAAAATAAAAAATCAAACAAACAATTATTACAGCACATAATGAAATAGCATCTGCGATCAACAGTTAATAGATAACCTCTTTTCTGCAGAAATAACATTCATTTATTTGTTGTGTCAATTAGCATCATTACTATGAAGTGGCTGCTAGCTACCCTGGAGGCAAATGGCAAACTGCAGTGCTAATCACAAAAGACAGCAAATTAAGATTTTTTTTAGTTCCTTTATTTAACAGTACTCTAATGTGAAGAGAAAACTGGGAAAAAAAATATTAGTAGGCCTACCAACAAGAGCTTGTTTATGCTCAGCCAAGTGCTTTATACGTGCAGTAAATGTTTGTGATAGTGATGGTGATTGGTTGTGGCTAGGCAGACAGCCTGGAAACTTTATTGTTTTCTCCACAGAGGTGGGTGTCAGCTAAGTGCGAGGCCACAGGCATAGGTCTAGGACAGGAGTAAGGATAATGGAATGAACTCCCTGTGTGACAGCACAGAGTGTTTATCCCAGTTTCTTACACCCATTCCAGTCTATCTGCGACCCCCAGCAGCCTCTCCCTCCTCCCCCTCTGTACCCGACCCTCCTGCCCCAGAGCGGTCAGTCGATAAGCACTTACTCACCGCAGCGGCCTGCTGCTCGATACTCGGCCTGTTACGGGAGTGCTGGGCCAGCTTCGTCATCTGGCCGACATTACTTATGGATGACACAGCAAAGCGTTGGCCTCAGCTGAAGGGGACATTAAATCTCCATGCATCAACAGCCAACATTACAGAAAACAGAGATGTGTTATTGCAGTATACTCGATAGGACCCCCTTCACTACACGTAGTAGGTTGGCCTGATTTAGATGGGCCATTGCATCCCAATTCTCTTCTCCCTCTCTTCATCCCTCTCTCTTTCTCTCCCTCTCTATCCCCCTCTCCCCCAGCTTTCCTCTACATCCAGCCAAAGTGATTGCCTGGGCTATCAAACCCCATCAGCTGCAACAAACACAGCTGTTGCAGACTGGCTTTGACCAACCCCTCAGAGACTCCCAGCCTTCTAATGGCTGAGTCCTCTCAAGCGTCTGATCGGGAAGAAGTGGCTTCACAGGCCCTGAGGTGGGGGGGATGGAGGTGCAGTGTTGTGAGGTTGTTATGGGGGAGGGAATGGACTTGTGGGCCTCATGAGACTTGGTAGGGTAACGAGCTGGGCTGGATAGGGACCACAAACCAGCCTGGGCATGTTTTTTGGCATAGACCAGCCCCTCACCGCCACCCTATACTACAATTATGATGGGCTCAGTTCACTGTTTATTTAAAGATACGCTGATGGGCTGCCCCATCTAAATTGTGGTCAGGTTGTGGGTATTTTCTCTATTACTGTCAGACAAGCACTTTGGGTCCGATGAGTTTTCTGCAGATGTATTTATTCATACTGCTCCAAAGAAATTATGGAACAGGGCAACATCCTAATGATACACCAGTCTTGCTGATCTACCTATGTGGAATGCGCATTTTGCTGTGTCCTCTCAGCGCCTTTATACTGTGTGAGCTCACACAGCCCCCTGGCCTGCCAGGCCCTTTACAGATGTTAATTAGGTCACTCACACCTCAGCTGAGCTGACACTCAATACAGATCACAATGCTGACATTGGAATGATATATATATAGTCACAGACATATACACATATAGTCATATACACATATCTCAATATTCCTGCATAGACATGTACATATAATAATCTGCATATGAATCATATAAGATAAAATTTAACCACATAAACTCCCCCATTTTGAGTCTCAAAAAGACTCACAAGGGTTACAATTTTTTATCTTATATGCCTTCAATCTTCAATCTTCAAATTTCAATTCTCAAATTTCAATTCTTAAATCGTTGGCGAAACCTTACATCTTGCAAAAAACCCCATTCTGCCAATTTAAGGGAAAAACAAGACGTGAAGGGAAAATTCCAACGATGGCTTCATTTCAAAATGACAGCCCTGCATGTTCAGTTAAGAATTGATTTAACATGACTTTGTAACCATTCTGCATTACAATTTTAACTGGGTACTGTAGGCCATCTGCAACCCTTAACCGTGTTACAGTGTTACACATTACATTATGGTTTATGTATCTGTGATTAACCCATGATTCTGTTGACCATTCTACATTGTCTTGAGTTACACTAAATATTTGATTAGTTATATGTCTCTTCGGTATTTGCTTATCAATTTACTGTCTTCAGACTACCAGGAATATCCAAATCATATCATTTCACAAATACATTGCACACACTTTGTCATCCTATCAATGAATATGACATATCACACTGTTTCCACTCAGCTATTGCCTTGATTTGACCTCTAATGAATTATTCTGTTGTTATATGATTCATGTTTACATTGCCAAATAATCAAGTTGTGTAAGTGGCAAGAATCTGACATTCTGTACATTAACTCTGATTGATATGGCACCTTGTCTAGCTCTGTGTCAGACTTAATCAACTTTCTCATCATAACATTCCTAGCTGATTCATCCTGCTCTTTCAACAGTTCAAACACAGTTACACAATTTCATTCACTGTCATGCCCATGTGATTTCTTGCTTCTGTCACTGCTCCATCCTCCATGGCTCAGTATTTCAGAGTCTATTGTTCTCTGTGATGTATGCAATTTGGCTTGCTGTTGTTTGTTGTGTCATCAAGGTGTTAATGACTTTTAATCCTGTCTTAGCTCCTTTCTCATGTGTTATTTCTGAAGTCCTTTGAAATGTATGCGTTGTCTTGATGCCTTTTCTTCCTTCGGCTACACATCGAAAACAGCTCCCCCATTTTGACAGTAGATGTGCCCAGTCTATTTGATGCTTTGTTAATTCACTTTGCATCCATCCTAGTTTGCCTCAGGTGTGAAATTTCTTCCTTTGTTGAATTGACCCCCCGAGTCAGCCCATGGGAAGGCTGTTGTTATGTTGTGGTCTTCTGTCTCCTGTTGTCTGGCCTCCTGTTCTGGTGGCCACACCGTCTGGCTTCTTCTCAGCTGGCTCCCATCGTCATTGTTGGCTAACGACTGTCTCCTGTGAGCCCCATCGTCTCCTCCGTTGCAAGCCACTGGCCATCATCTCCGCCCTGGTCGACCTGTGAGACACAAACAGCGAGCGCAGTATCAATTCTTCGGATAGACTATCTCAATTTCACACTCTCATTCATTAGCCAACTCAGACATACACAATCTAACTGTACAATCAAATTAATTACACAATTCAATCTCTAAACAATTTTAATTCCTATCTCATCTACTCATTTTTATCATCAATCTAAACAATTTGTTCTCTTCTCTCCAGTCAAATTCTATAGCAATTTTCTTAAATCCTCTCCTTTAACTTACCTCCTGAATTATGTAAACCTCTTTCAACTATAAATTTCAAATTTCTTCAAATTTCTTCTAATTTTTTCTCTAAATCCTGTCAATTTTCCACTTTTCTTTGCCAATTTTCTAATCTTCTATTTTTTCTTTCCATGTTTAATCAACCTATGCACCCCCCTTTTTTCACTTTTGTAGCCTAAGCTACAATTGTGAAAACTACATTTGTAACTCCCAATTCTCCAGCCTTTTCACTGGATTTCGGTTCATTTGATTCTCTTTCAGCGGTTGGAAACAGACCCATTGTTAGTTTCAGTGGGGAAACATTACCTTTTGTTAATTAAGATGTTAGTTGGGGTTAGATTGTGTTAGATATTTTCATAGCTTCATGCAAAAAGATGACATGCAGTAGGGCGTTTCCAACTGCATTGCTTGCTTGAATTGATTCCATTGAAATGATTCCAACCCCCTTTTCCTTTGCAAACACACCCCTGTATTTCCAAAAATGTTTTCCCCTTTGTTTTCTTCGTTTTTTTCCAATCAATTTTGCTTCCTTTTTTTACGTTGCCAAAGTTTCCTGCACCGTTCAGATTTTTATTTTTATTTTTCACCAATTATATCAGATCAACTATTCCATTTGCAAGTTTTTGTTCACTCTTAGGATCTCTTAAACATTTACATGCCAAAGCAGGATTTCTTCCCTGCCCCCTTTGTCTGCTTGCATAACTTATTAGTTCAACTGGTGTCACCTCATGCTGGAGTCCCACTTCACACCTCCTGTGACTTCGTCCAGCCAATCAGGGTTTTCAATCAACATTGTGGCCATTCAATATTCAAATGCAAACCCCTTTTTCCTGGGTGAAGCCTCATGCTATTAGTTAAAATGTCAATTTCTCTTCACCAGTCTCTCCTCCACTCTTCCAGATAAATATCCGCTAATTCCAAATACTCCATTGAGCAATTCAAATTGTACTTCATACATTCAATCTCACTCACTTTCATATTTACATTCCAATTTAAACCAATTTCTCTCAGCCACCTATTCCACACATTCTCTCCATACAATTTCTATGCTACCGATTGATATCCAAATGCCATTACACTCTTCTAGTTCCTGATATCTTAAAACTTGGCATATCTAATACAACCATACACAGAAATATCCATCTCTCTCTGCTGACACACAAAAGTCATTCTCACTCTTTCACTCATTGCATTTTACCCACTCTCATACATACAAGCTTTTTATCTCAGACCATTATCTAACATGTTAACCTATTAGACAATAAGTACTTTGAATTTTGAGCATTGTATCCTGATTTTTTGCTACCTAATGCACTTCTATGCTATCCATGAAACTCTATAGTATTTTGCTTTTATCACTCCAAATGTTCTCTCACCTTAAATCTACCAATTGCTGCTACGCCCTTACCAATGTGTCACTAGCCTATTTGATCTTTTCTTCTTGCCAAGGAATGCTGACTCTGTTAATTACCTTTGTCTACACTGGTGCATTGACCATAGCCTTGAAGTTAGCCCATTCTCTCTCCTCTCGGCAGACAAACACTTCCATCCTTTGTTTATCGCAGCCCATTATCATAATCCAATTTAAGCTAAGACCTTCCTGTCTTCTTCATTCACTCCATGCTGAATTGTTTGTTAACTTTGAGCTGTTTTAGTCCCTCCTTCCTTTGAAATGTTTATCAGCCAACCTTAAAAGTCTAAGAACCACTTCAAACCAGTGATAACCAATTGCCCACAGGGCCCCAGCCAGTCTGGGAGTTCACCCCCACAGCCTTTGAAATCACACTGGGTCTCCACACTCTAGGTCTCAACCACTCCTCGCCCTCTGGTCATCAATGTATTGCAAATATATGTTAAGCATTCTCAACTCCCAGTTGCCAGCACATTTCCATCCATTGCTTTCTTTAATTCTTCAAGATCAGACATGTTAATGTTTTCCTTCCAGACCATCGGCACCTCTCTTTGCCACACTCCATTTAAATCTTAAAAGACATCTCTACCCCCTCCATGTTGGGCAGACACAGATCTCTCTCACCCAAACCAAGCACTAACTCTCTGTTCAGTGAATCTCTCAAACCTTTATTTTCTTGCCCATATGTTTCTCCTTTTTTATTTTATTTTATTTTATTTTTCCCACAAGGAATATTCCATTCCATTCCGCTCTTCTCAAATGAAAATTTAAAAGCTAGTTCCGGCTTCCAGCTTCCAAATAGTCACTTCAGCTTCCATCTCTCTTCCCATTGCCATGGTAATTAACCCCTAGTGGCCAAACAGAGTAACACACATCCACAGAAATTTACCTTTTCTCCTTGTATGATGTTAAAATACCTTATCAGTTCACACTGCATGCATTTTCACCCCAATTCAAATTTCTGCATAGCCATTCAGACTTCCACACTTCCTGCTAGCCTATATGATTTCACATTCAACCCAGTCAAAGCTTATTGAACAGATGTCATACAGCCGCAACCACCAACCATGCTACTCGCCATGTTGTCACTCTGTTAGCTTCCACTCTTTAGTTACCTTGTTGCTCCACTTCATTCCTTCTTCCATTATTATTCCAAGTTTCAAAGTAGGCTATCTTCCTATCTTGCCATGTATATTATTCACTGAAATAATTCCAGCCAACACAGTCTCTATGGCCTCTCAGCCCTTTGCTTTTCATCCCTACCTGACCTATTCCTTCTACACTCGATATCTCCATCCAAAAGAAATAATTCTTTCCATCTATTTTCACACTTTCAAAACCTTTTAATTCTCTGTATTTTCTTCTCCTCTTTCAATCCAATCATTACCTACAAGCCAATCAATGTTTTCTCTCTTTCTTTCTCCTTTCTCTTTAGTTTCAATACAATTTACACACACACCAGACATTCTTTGGATCCAAACACACACACACACTAACACTTCACACACATTGGCATACTCTCTCTCTCTCTCTCTCTCTCTCTCTCTCTCTATGCCCAAATTCACATACAGCAAAAATTATTAACTTCCACTATTAAAATTACACCAGAGGTTGATCCATAATTAAAATTATTTTTCATCTTCCGACGGGGAAAAAGCTAAACATCTTCACCTAGTATTTAAATTTGTCCATACAATTATTCCTCTGCTCCTTGAGTAATGCCACACACACACAGTAGGCCTATCATACACACTGAGATCTCTCGTAATGAACTGTGCCTGTCCTACATCAAAGATATTATGAAAGTCCTTCTACCAATTCAAACCTCGTTCATAAATCATAGCTTCTTGTCATATACATGATCTAGCCACCTTGTCATTCGCCACACACCCTTTGATAACATCAGTACATAAGATCATCCATCCATCACTCAGCGCTCCATTTGGCCGATTCTCACAAAAATACGACTGCCCATCATACGTCTTTGGGTTCGACCACCTATCGCATGAAATGCCCTTCAGAATTTAAACACTGCTTTTAAGGCCACATATTTCAGTGTGCAGTGTGCTACCCTAGTTTACGCACTCTCCCTCCCCCAAAGAACAATATTTTGAGCATCTAAATTTGCTGATCGTCCAATTCATATCCAAAAATGTGCCTGTCCCGCCTAAGACCTTGAAATCGACCACCTACCACATACGCCGTTCATATTGTACACCGCTTCTAATAGGCCACATAAAAGTGTGCAGTGTCCGCCGTTTGTATAACTCAAACACTCCCTCATTCTCGGTAATATGCAGGATCATCCATTTTTGGTTTCTTTATGTTCCCCCAACCTCATCATTTCAAACAACTGTACATTTCAGCTTAACTTCCCACTTCCTTAGCTAACATAATACAATTATTTGAAATAATTAACGTTATTGGAATCTACTCACCGGGCCCAGAATGCGGTCCGACTTTTGCCGTCGGCAGGTCTTTGATGAACTTCTTCCAGTAGGTTTCTTCCACTTCTTACTTGGCCAAGTTTTTTGAGATGTTGTCCTTCCTGGAATAGTCCATCTTCCCCCTGTCTGCAGCTCCATCATTATCCCACTTCTGACACCATTAAATGTGGGTATTTTCTCTATTACTGTCAGACAAGCACTTTGGGTCCGATGAGTTTTCTGCAGATGTATTTATTCATACTGCTCCAAAGAAATTATGGAACAGGGCAACATCCTAATGATACACCAGTCTTGCTGATCTACCTAAGTGGAATGCACCTTTTGCTGTGTCCTCTCAGCGCCTTTATACTGTGTGAGCTCACACAGCCCCGTGGCCTGCCAGGCCCTTTACAGATGTTAATTAGGTCACTCACACCTCAGCTGAGCTGACACTCAATACAGATCACAATGCTGACATTGGAATGATATATATATAGTCACAGACATATACACATATAGTCATATACACATATCTCAATATTCCTGCATAGACATGTACATATAATAATCTGCATATGAATCATATAAGATCAAATTTAACCACAAGGTCCCTAGGGGGAAAAAAACCCAAATAAAAAATAAAACAGAAAAAACATTAGCCCGGCTAATGGAGGACTGCTGGCCCACAGGGAAATTGCCCTGCATGCCAGATGACCAGTCAAGCCCTGGTAATGAGGAAGTGCTGACTGATCGTTCATGCCTCTCCTGGCCTGCTTTTTTTTCACTCCTACTTTCCACTTTCCTCTCTCTCTCTCTCTCTCTCTCTCTCTCTCTCTCTCTCTCTCTCTCTCTCTCTCTCTCTCTCTCTCTCTCTCCCTCCACTCCATTGTCAGAATAATTGCAGCAGTGCACATCGGCGCATCATCCAGAGACAAATCAAGGTCCCATACTCACCACCGCTTGTGTGCACTCTTCTGAGAAAAACAAAAAATAAGGACAGATTTTTTTTTTTTTTTTAATGAATAATGCCCTCGCATTGGACAAACAAAAGTTAATTGAAAATGCTCTGAATAATTACACTGTAAATAACGAGCGGAAAAAAAGCAAGCCAGAGAGAGCTCCAGGTCCACTGTACTTACCCTCTTCCTCCTCCTCCTCCTCCTCCTTTTTTCTCTTTTTATATCTCTCTTTTTATATTTCTCTGCTACCCACCCTGCCTGCCTCCATCCTGTCCCTTCTCATTTTGGATATTTCCCAGATCTTAATTTGTTTGTTTTGGCCTGTTTAATTGGCAGGGCCGTAGAGAGAGCGGCGTGCCGTGTAGCTAAATGAACATCAGTCTGCCAAAGTTAGAGATCAGCCCAGCCGGCTGCCCTGCTTCATCAGCAGTCAACACATCTGTTCTGTCGCTCTCACGACTCTCTGCTCTCTGCTCTCTCTCTATCTGTCTCTTCAATGTTATTGCAATCTCTTTTTTGTATCCCCTATACAGTATATGTGCTGACATGTTTGCTCTCTCTCTCTCTCTCTCTCTCTCTCTCTCTCTCTCTCTCTCTCTCTCTCTCTCTCTCTCTCTCTCTCTCTCTCTCTCTCTCTCTCTCTCTCTCTCTCAATTCAATTCAATTCAATTCAAAAGTGCTTTATTGGCATGACAAAAGAAACTTTGTATTGCCAAAGCATGGTACATAACATATATAAGACAACAATAAGAGGAACAGTAAGACATAATAAAATTGTACCGTGTGTGTGTGTGTGTGTGTGTGTGTGTGTGTGTGTTCGTTGTGTGTGTGTGTGTGTGTGTGTGTGTGTGTGTGTGTGTGTGTGTGTGTGTGTGTGTGTGTGTGTGTGTGTGTGTGTGTGTGTGTGTGTGTGTATGTGTGTGTGTGTGTTCGTGTCTGTGTCTGTGTGTGTGTGTGTCTGTGTGTGCATGTAGAGTGTGTGTGTGTGCACGCATGTCTCAGTTTGTTTGTGTGTGTTTGTGTGTGTTTCCATGTGCATGCGTGGGTGCACGCGTATGTCCATCCACAGTCTTTGAGTGTGTTTCAGTGAGTATTCCAGCACATAAACATAAGGTATTTAAAGAATACATATAATACAGTATGTAGGTATATCACTCATTGTCCCTCTGCTGGTGGCATGTGAAAACGTATTGGGCTGACAAGAAACAACTCAGTTCTTGTTCACCCATGATAAATGGGAGTTTGTTATGGGTTGGGAGGGAAGTGAAATTTGGGTGTTTCTGCTCGAATTTTTGGAAGAAAATTTCACGGATATTTTTAAATTTGTTGCATTCGGTTAGGAAGTGAAGCTCGGTTTCAACAATATTGTCAGTGCATTGTCTGCAAAAACGTTCTTCTCTGGGGAGCCAGTCTTTTTTATGTCGGCCGGTTTCAATAGCCAGGCGGTGTTCACTGAGTCTGTATTTCGTCAATATTTTTTTGAAGATAGGGTCTTTGATTTCAGTTAAATAGTTTGCAAGTGCATACTCTCTGTTTAGGGACAGATAGCATTGCATCTTGCTTTGTGTTTTGGTTTTCAATTGCCAATATTGATAATAGTTATTTTTCAAGTATAAGAAAATTTGGTTTAGTGGAGTATGTTGTGTAATTTGGATCTGGTCTTGCAGGTCTGTAGAGTGTGGAGGTGTTAGTGGGAAGGGATAGCAGTGGACCTGGTTGGTATGTGGGGTGGTGATTTTGCTCAGTTCTTGGTTTTGCAAGGCTTTGTGACATAAAGAGTGAGGGTCACTTAATTTGAGATGCTTCCAGAATTTAATTGATCTTTTCTGAATGTTGATAATAAGAGGGTATCGGCCTAGTTCTGCCCTGCATGCATTATTTGTTGTGTGTCGGTGGACTTTTAGGATGGTTTTGCAGAATTCCACATGCAGGGTCTCAATTGGATGCTTTTCCCATTTATCAAATTCCTGATTTGTGAGTGGACCCCACACTTCACTGCCATATAAGGCTATTGGTTCTATCACCGATGAGAATATTTTGAGCCAAATTTGGATTGGAATTTCAAATGGTACTTGTCTTTTTATGGCATATAGAGCCCTGCGTGCCTTGTCTTTCAGTTCATTCACTGCCTTATTGAAACTTCCATTGTAATTGATTCTGAGGCCTAAGTATGTGTAGTCTGTGACATGTTCGATTGTTTGTGGTCCTAAAGTGAATGTATTTTGTCTTCCATGGTATTTGGAACCTTTCTGAAATATCATTATTTTGGTTTTGTTGTTGTTCACTGCCAGGGCCCAGGTCTGGCAGAAATTTTGGAGGAGCCCAAGCTGCATTTGGAGTCCATTTGCTGTTGGTGAGAGAAGGACTAGATCATCTGCAAACAGCAGGAATTTGGCGTCAATGTTGTTTAGAGTGGGTCCTGTGGTGGTTGACATTTCTAGGATGGTCGCCAGCTCATTTATATATAAATTAAACAAAGTTGGGCTTAGAGGGCAACCTTGCCTCACGCCGCACTCTTGGGGGATATAATCTGTTCTTTTAGAT
The DNA here is from genome assembly GCF_034702125.1 of Engraulis encrasicolus. Lineage (NCBI taxonomy): Eukaryota > Metazoa > Chordata > Actinopteri > Clupeiformes > Engraulidae > Engraulis > Engraulis encrasicolus. The sequence continues at coordinate 2,552,138 of NC_085877.1, forward strand.
CCAATTTTGATGGCACACTTAGCTCCTGAGTACATGGATTTTATAATATCATATGCTTTTCCCCCTACACCATTTTTCATTAATGTGTAGAATAATCCGTTGTGCCAAATGGTATCAAAAGCGGTTTTGAAGTCTACGAAACAAGAGAATAATTTGTTTCTGTTGTGGGTGTATTTTTCGATTAATGTGTGTAGGGTGTAAATATGATCAGTGGTGCGATGATTTGGTAAGAATCCGATCTGGCTTTTGCTCAAGATATTGTGCTTCATAAGGAAGTCCATGAGCCGTGAATTAATAATACTACAGAATAACTTCCCCAGATTGCTGTTAACGCTGATGCCTCTGTAATTTTTAGGGTCAAATTTGTCTCCGTTTTTGTAGATTGGTGTAACTAATCCATGGTTCCAGATGTCAGGGAAATAACCCACACTCAGGACTAAGTTGAATAGTTTGAGAATAGCCCATCTAAATTTTTCACTCATACATTTTAGCATTTCATTTAAAATGCAGTCAGGCCCGTATGCTTTCTTTGACTTTAATTTGTTGATATGAGTGAGTAGGTCCTGTTCAGTGATTGGGAAGTCAAGTGGGTTTTGGTAGTCTTTGATTGTGTTTTCCAGATCATGCAGTTTGTGGATTATGTCATTTTGGTTCTTGTTTTGGTCAGATTGAACATTCTTGAATAGAGTTTTGAAATGATTAGTCCAGATGTCTCCATCTTGAATTACCATTTCTTGGTGTTTAGATTTTTTTAAATGATTCCAATTGTCCCAAAATGTATTTGTTTTTATTGAGGCCTCAATCAGTGCCAGCTGGTTTTGTGTGTACTGAGCTTTCTTGTTTCTGAGTGTGCGTTTGTATAGTCTCAATGTCTCACAATATAGATGTCGAATTGATGTGTCATTTGGATCTCTATGTTTCTGGTTGGATAATTTGCGAATTTCTTTTCTTAATGACTGGCATTCGGCGTCAAACCAGCTGTCTTCCTTTTCGACTTTGGGTTTGGTCCTTAATCTCTTTAATTTGGCCTTTCCTGCTGTTTTTTCAAATATTAAGCCAATTGTTTCCACAGCCTGGTTGACACCCTCTGTACTTAAGGTATATGGAGTGTCTAGAAAGGTTTCCAGGAGAGCTTGGATGTGTTGGGTTCCTGTTGCTTTTATAAATTCCTCGTTACTGTTTTCAGCCCATCTGTATGACTTTTTAAAGTGAAACAGCTTACTGGGCTGTGATTTTAGGGTGTTGTTTTCTGACATTTTTATGAATATTGTGAGTTGGCTGTGATCTGATAGGGGTGATAGTGGTTTGACAGTGAATGCTCTAATTGACATAGGGTCTATGTCAGTTATGACATAGTCTACTGTGCTATTCCCAAGAGGTGAGCAAAATGTGTGTTTTCCAAATGTGTCTCCTCTAATCCTACCGTTGGCGACATACAGACCCAGGCTACGGCAGATTTGTAAGAGTTCCTTCCCATGTCTGTTTACAACTGGATCACAATTTCTTCTGTGGGGATAAGCAGAGTGGTTAGTTTTATTTAAAAAACGGCAGATGTAGGAATTGCCATCAGCACTTATAGAATCATCCTCTGTGCCTGTACGTGAATTTAGGTCCCCGCAGAGGAGCACATTTCCCTGGGCCTGAAAATGGCTTGTTTCTGTTTCCAGAGACATAAATGTATCCTCTGTGTAGTATGGTGAATCAGCGGGGGGTATATACATTGCACAGACAAAGAGGTCCTGTTGTGAAACAAATATATCTTTCTTAATCTTTAACCATATGTGGTATTTTCCCGTTTTTAAGATGCTGATGTGTTTGTCAAATTTTGATTTGTACCATAGTATTAAACCTCCAGAGTGTCTTCCTTGTTGTACCGAACTAAGTTTTTGTGGTGGTAATATTATTTCCTTGTAGTTTGGGGGACAATGAGTGATAACATCTTTTTGCCAGGTTTCAAGTAATATCATTATATCTATACCTTTTATGCTTTCTTGGAATTCTAGGTTGTTACATTTTACGCCAAAGGCTGAGGAGTTCAAGCCTTGAATGTTCCAAGTGCTAATGGAAAGTGAGGCCATAGTAAATATCAACAACTAAATGTTCACAATGAAATAAACCTTTCATACTGCATACTAGTTAGATTGAAGTGTTGAATGTAGATAAAAGTATGACAGCAAAACACATTAAGTTAACAGAAGGTAAATGAACGTTTTTTTTTGTTTTTTTTGTTTTGTTTGTTTTTTTAAGTCTTGGGTGTGTCCTAAGTGAGCTTGGAACAGATATACAGGAGCATTTGTTTGATCTCACCCATTTTTGGTGCTCCATGACCTTTCAGCACCTCTGCGTAGCTTGACTCCAGCGTGGTGGGCTCTGCTGCATGCTGGTGTTCCTGGTGCAACCAGGGGGTGGGGGGTTGTTGGGTTGGGGGGTGGTTTCCTGGTTTGGCATCGGGGTAGTGTTGGTGGTGGTCCCTAGGCGCTGGGGGCCAGTGGTTTGCACTGGAGGGATGGGGGTGGTCTGGCATGGGGCGTTGTAGGTCTGGCATGGGGGGGGGTGTATGCTGGATGTGGAGGTGGGGGGCCGGGTCTGGGACAAGGTGCTGGGCGCCAGTGGTTTGCTCTAGGGGGAGGGGGGTGGGCTGGCGTTGGGGTTTGCCGGTCTGGATTCGAGGGTGTGTATGCTGGGCGTGTAGGTGGGGGGCCGGGTCTGGGACAAGGGGGGCTCATCAGTGGAGGGGGTCTCGGAGTGTCGCTGTCCCTTCTGGTCGTCGATGGTGGGTGCTGTGTGTGAGCTCCCTTTGTCCCTGGGCGCAGGGGCTTGTGGATGGGTCCTGTTGGTCCATGGTGCTCTCTGGGAGGAGGGTGTGGCCGCGCTGTCGTGTTGCTGCGTGGAGGCGAGGTCTGGGAGCTGGTGTGTCCATCGGCTGCGGGTTGTCTGCCAAGTGCTGCATCTTTAAGCGCTTTTGCAAACTTCCCCACTGCCCTCCTACTAAGATGGCACTGGTCGTAGAGGTCGCGTGTGGAGATGTTGCAGTGGTGGGCTACCTGCACGTTGGGGAGACGAGCACAGTCTCTGGTGATGTCAGCATTCACCCTCTGAATTGTTGTAGGGTGGAAGTCTTTGCGGGGCAGAAGGGTAGACACGGTGACCTGGGAGGTGGGGAAACTCTCGGCGGCCTTTTTTGCCAGCCTGCCAATGAGTCCTCCAACTCGTTCCTGCTCAATTCTCAGGTCATTGGTGCCTGTGTGTAATATAATGTGTGCTGGTGAGCCGAATTCTGGATCAGAGAGGTACCGGAGGGCATCCTCTACTTTTGGGCTCCAGAGTTTTGATACTCTCAGTCCAGGGAACAGTACCTGCTCATGGAGAAATTTTCCATTTGAGTCAATCAGGATAGCCACTTCAGCTGTTCTGTCCAGTTTGGTTGTTGTAGTTGTGCTTTGTTTATTGCTAGGTGGTGTTGTAGCAGTTGTAGTCTCAGCAGCAGCTGGTGTGGGTTGCTGGCTGCAATGTTGCTCTGCTGGGCCTAGGACAGGTGTCTGTGGGGGGCGTGGGATGAGGGGTGTGTGTGTTGCTTTGCTTTGCTCTCTCTCTCTCTCTCTCTCTGACTAGGGGTGTGATCTTCAAGGGTGGCACCTCTGGAGGACTCTGGAGGCATCAATGTGGTGTGGTGAGGCACACCGGACTGTCTTACACACACACACACACACACACACACACACACACACACACACACACACACACACACACACACACACACACACACACACACACACACACACACACACACACACACACACACACACACACACACACACACTGCCACAGTGTCACACATTGAGAAAAAAAGACAAACATATTATCACACGGCCAAATCCACCCACACACTGGTGGACATGTCTCATGTCTCATGTAAACACACTCTCCGAAAGAGATGCCACCCACACACCCGTTTGGCCTGACAGTGTCCTTGTTCAACCAGTGTGGCCACAGGAGAGTGTGCTGGCTGTCGGCACGTGGTGCAGCCGAGCGATCAATGGCTGATTAGCAACTAATAGGCTCTATTAGCCCCCGCCAGAGAGCGCACACCAGCAGAATACTGATACCCCTGATAGTCACACACACATAGAGAGACACGCACACACACACACACACACACACACACACACACACACACACACACACACACACACACACACACACACACACACACACACACACACACACACACACACACACACACACACACACACACTAACACATTCTGATACACACACATGCACAAACACACACTGGTGCATGCAGAAAGAGAGAGAGAGAGAGAGAGAGAGAGAGAGAGAGAGAGAGAGAGAGAGAGAGAGAGAGAGAGAGAGAGAGAGATTCTCTTTGAGTTCAACTGGTTGCTGATGTCAGATGTGCCATCTCAGTCCCCGCTCCTCCTGCTGCTGCTGCTGCTGCCGAGGGCTCCCTTCCCTTCCCTTCCCTTCCCTTCCCTTCCCTTCCCTTCCCTTCCCTTCCCTTCCCTTCCCTTCCCTTCCCTTCCCTTCCCTTCCCTTGGTGAGGGCTGTCTGACTCTGAAGCAGCGTGTGGAGCAGCGGCCCCACTGACACACCATGAAAGGAAACGAGGGAGCGAGGAGACATCTGATTAATCTGGCCCGGCTCTCTCTCTCTCTCTCTCTCTCACTCTCTCTCTCTCTCTCTCTCTCTCTCTCTCTCTCTCTCTCTCTCTCTCTCTCTCTCTCTTCCTGTGACTTCTCCACATCCTCATATCAGCCTCTATCTCCTTCTCCTCTCTTCTCTTTTCCACTTACTCCAAAAGGGGACTTTGACGGCAGTCTCTCCACTCTGAAACGATAACAAGCTCACTCATGGGTGGGTGGTGCAGGATTTGTTCAGCTGGGCAAGGCTGAGTGAGTTGAGACATGTCGTTTACCCTTGCTCTTGCCAGGAGTGCATAGATGTACACACACAAACCCACTATGCATATACGTACATGTGTGTGCATAGACACACACACAAGCACACACACACAACAAACACACACACACACACACACACACACACACACACACACACACACACACACACACACACACACACACACACTAGTACACACACACACACACACACACACACACACACACACACACACACACACACACACACACACACACACACACACACTAGTACACACTCGCCCACATACACTTACACATATCCAAACACAGAACACATTCACACATACTTATACATATACATGGACACATACACATAGATCATTTTCACATAAATGGCACAGTGCTCTCAGGGGGTGTCCCATCTCTTCCTATTCCACCTTCTACAACTCCTCCTCTTCCTCCTCCTCCTCATACCCAGAGATAACCAGTGTGACGGTGTCAGCAGATAGCAATGTATGTCATATTTGTCACCTGTTGTTATCTAGTCACACCTTGCCTTGCAGAGTGCTTATCAGACCTGTCCACTGTGATCAATGCAGACGTGCTGTACGCCTCGCCATCCCCCTTACAATGTTATCAGGTCATCTTCCATGCCTTCCCAAGCACACTCAGGTTCTGAGGGACTCACATGCTTTGTATGTTTGGGGGGATGTTTGAGTGTTTGTGTGTGGAGTGGGGTGGGGTGGGAGGTGTCATGTGGGGAAAATGGATGTGGTAAGTGCTTGAATGTGGTGTGTGTGTGTGTGTGTGTGTGTGTGTGTGTGTGTGTGTGTGTGTGTGTGTGTGTGTGTGTGTGTGTGTGTGTGTGTGTGTGTGTGTGCGTGTGCGTGTGCGTGTGTGTGCGTGTGCGTGTGCGTGTGTGTGTGTGCGCGCGCGTATCATGTATGCCTATATGACCCCATGACACCCTAGTCTTAAGACATATATAAAATATCTCCCTCGCCATCCTCTCGCCAGTCTTATACATTTTCAATACTGTACATACTATAATCTTATCCTATCCTGAAGCAATGATGAGAGTTAGGTACCACCTCACCTTTCTGGCAAAACTTCACGGCATAGCTTACATTTCCCCAGCGGTGCAGCGGCCAGTATGGCTGATGAGATCGGCCACTAGGGCTGCTGTGTGGAGGCCTCGGTCGAGCACTCTTGTGTCACAGAGACAACTTCAAAACCCGTCTCACATGGACAACCACACGCACACACATCTTCAAGCCATCTGACTTACTGTACAATGCTCAGAATGATAATGACATAACCTGAGAGCTATAAGACAGTTACAACCAGGGATGAGCTGGTTATCTGGCATACAGGGCACTTTGCCCGCCAATGCCCCTTAGAGACCGAGCCACATTGTTCCATCTTTAACTGAGCCAATCATCATATCAAATTATTTTTAAAAGCAGTTGGGGGGATATGAGGGGGCTGGTGTCTGCCAAAAATGCCTGGGACATTTTTTGGGACCAGACCGTCCCTAGTTACAACGGCTACTGAGTGATTGGAGAGGTAATTCACGAACATAACGTTCACCAGCTTTACCGCAGAGATACACCAGCGGCGATCTGAGCGAGTCGAGCGACGGAAGTAATTGACTTTGTATTGAGTCGAGAGACAAAGGCGATTCTGGAGACTAGAGCGATTTGCGCGACGAGCGCGACAATTTGAAGTTGAAATCTTTTCAACTTTCTATGACGCGGTTCGGCGACAAGCCGCGACAGCCAATGACTGTATAGAGGTCAGAGACCACAGCCAATGGGAATGCTTGAATGCTTTCCCTTCTGCCTGTACGGACATACTCTAGTCTCCTCAGTCTCTCGTATCGCTTGCTGCTACACTCTGTCGCTTGAGTCGCGTCGCCGCTGGTGTATCTCTGCGGTTATAGTCATAAATGTTTTCATAGGAAGGTCCGTTTTTCTAGGTGCCAATAAGGTTTAAGGACATTTAGCATTTATTGTTTTCATCTCAGTAAAACCTACTTTGAAATCATTCTCATTCTTATAAAGCCAACTTATAAAGTTTTTTGTATTCGTGTTCATTTGAGAAAAAAAAAACGGCAAGAAGACCTTCAAACGTCCTTCTGACGCATCAGCCTCTCCCTCTCTCTCATTTTTACTCACTTCTAGACGAAACCCAAACCGGACATTGGGAGCCAAATAATCACAGACCACCTTCACCTCCTCTCCTCTCCTCTCCTCTCCATCTATCCTCTCCGTTCCCCTCCTTTCCTCTCCTCCCCTCCTCTCTGCTCCTTTCCTTTTCTCTCCTGTCCTTCCTGTCCTATCCAAACCCGACATTGTCATTGAAGAAATCATAGGCTGCCTTCTCCTCCCCTACACTCCACTTCCCTCCTCTCCTATTTCCTCTCCCCTCTCCTCTCCCCTGTTTTTCTCTCTGAATGAGCTTAATCAAAGGCTCGGCCTTGGCCATGACCCTTACAACACCACCAAAGGCTTACATCTCCAACACATCGCAATCACTCTAATGAAAATTGGACATGTCTGAAATGTTTAATTTCATCTTCGCGCCCACATACGTATACATGCAAGAGACTCACTAGACTGATTCACATGCTGTGCTTATGGAGGCGAGGAATTCCTGGTACGCACTGAATAACCACTTTTGTTAAGGCACAGTTGTCAGAGGTTGCAGACTCCTCAAGGGCACACTCAGAATTCTCAAAAGGGCTGGGGCACAGCACTCTCTCTCTCTCTCTCTCTCTCTGAAAGTGGTTATTTAGTGTGTTCCAGGAATTCCTCGCCTCTCTCTCTTTGTGCATGTCTCTATCTCTCTCAGTAGTATTGATGGATAGTATATATGTGTTACCTAAAAGGCAATTGTTTCCACAATTCAAACATTCACAATCGTCATTCAATTCTCTCAGCTGATGTTGAACAGGAAATACAAGCAAAGGGAGAAGGGCTTCACTGTGTACAGTACTGTTTTGGTCAGGATATGAAAAAGACGTCTTTTGTGGGCGTATTTGATGTGATCAACAGGCACCCGTTCCCAAAGGTGTTCAGTGGTTGCAGCAAGAGATTGGACAAATACTTCCAGACAAATACGTGTCTGTTCAACATGCCCGACATGAAGGACCTGGTCGGGGGGAAGCGCTGCGGGAACGGCTTCATGGAGGAGGAGGGAGAGGAGTGCGACTGTGGAGAGCTGGAGGTACAGACTGTGCCAACACCTGCCTGTGTGTCACATAGACAAATACACTACTTAGGCACACATGTGCACGCACGCACGCACGCACGCACGCGCGCACACACACACACACACACGCACACACATGCACACACACACACACACACACACACACACACACACACACACACACACACACACACACACACACACACATGTACACACACTCACAACACACATAAACAAGGTTTGACACATACAGAGATCCAACAGGACACTTTCTAACTTTCTCTGTCGCCCTGTTGTTATGTGACAACAGACACATACAGAAATTCAATATGACCTTCAATATGACCTCCTCTCTCTCTCTCTCTCTCTCTCTCTCTCTCTCTCTCTCTCTCTCTCTCTTTTTCTCTTTTCTCCTATTTCTTCCTGTCTTCCCTCTTCTGTTATCTCTTTTCCAATCTTGCGTAATCTCTTCATGTCTCGTCTTCATATCTCTTCATGTCACACGCACACGCACACGCACACGCACACGCACACACACAAAACCATCAGATTAGCCGAAATAGAGTGGGCTGTCCTTTTTATTTGGGCTATGCCTTTTTGTTTGCTGGTTATAGTAGCAAAATTGAAGGTTTGAGAATAAAGGAAGTAATGTTGGCACAAAAACGACTGAATAATGCAAAATCTGGTGTGTCTTGGATTTCTTGGAACATCGATGTCATTAAACAAGAGTGTATTTTTCAGGAAGATACAAAGGGGGGAGTCTAAATATTTTTGAGATACGGTTTAGAAATACTCAAATGTGGTTTGATGTGGCTTTCAACTGGGACAGGGGCACCGCCAGAAATTGTGGGCCCCATGAAAGATTAGAATTTGGAGCCCCCTTAAGGGCCCCTGTCAGTGCTGTCAGTGCTTGGGCCCTTAGAATCTGTAACACCTTTCCCCCCTAGCGGCACCCATAGCTGGGAATGAAGTGCTTTGTCTGCAGGTCCCAGATGACTTATTGGGAAAAATACAGATAGATAAACAGGATGGGCAAGCTGTCACTGTCACCCTTCACCTCAACTGCCATCAAACATCCGCTCTGGTCAGAGATAGACATGACACCCTGCCACACAGTGTGAGAGAGGAACACACACTGGACATGTGTCCTCTACCTGTATCACTCATCCATGTGTGAATATAGCTCTTGAAGGTTGTGATACGACCTCCAGTTGCTACTATTTGAAACACACACACGCACGTATGCACATACATACACACACACACACACACACACACACACACCATAGCAACCAAAGTGCCAGCATCATAGCAACAGCATCAGGCCAATCACTAGCTGCTGCTGAACATTTCTCGGAAGCTACTGCACGTGCACACACAGACAGACAGACACGCACACACGCACTGCACTGTAATTGAACTTCCACACGTACTCTCTCTTTCTCTGCCACTAACATACTCCAACTATTCCTCCTCATTGTCACCTTTTGGCCCCTTAGATAAATCAGAGCCATTAGCCTCCCCCAGACTGCAGTTCACACCCAGGCTGATTGACTCCAAGTGATATTCTGAGGGATAGTGTGTGATGAGAATGAGTGGGGAGGAGGGTGCCTGTGTGAGTGAGAGTCTGTGTGTGTGTGTGTGTGTGTGTGTGTGTGTGTGTGTGTGTGTGTGTGTGTGTGTGTGTGTGTGTGTGTGTGTGTGTGTGTGTGTGTGTGTGTGTGTGTGTGTGTGTGTGTGTGTGTGTGTGTGTGTGTGTGTGTGCGCGCGTGTGTGCGTGCGTGCGTGCGTGCGTGCGGGTGTGTACACCAGTGATTCTACGATTCGCCTGCGCTTTTGGCAAAAGCAAAATGTCAATTACAGTACATCACGAAAGTGAGTACTCCCCTCACAGGTTTTCCAGATTTGTGAGTATATCTTTTTATAGGAAAGATTTACAGAAATTTAACTTTGACACAATGATTAGTGACCTTTTAACAACATATTTAACCGCTTAAATTTCTTGTTCACTCAGACAAAAACAAAATACAGCCATTAATGTTTGAACATGTACTCACAAAAGTGAGTACACGCCAGATAGAGAAGGGGCTGTGTTTAGTCGAATTGTCTCGGAAATTAAACGAAATGAAAAGGGATGAAAAGGGAGGTCATCAGTGTGCGTTTCAACCTTTCTTTGCATTGAACTTTTACATTTTGAGTCTGCATCTGGCTTAAATAGATTGGTGTGAGATTTGAATGCAATCCTATGGAGAATTAAAAAATGAAAAAAGAGTGTAAATAAAAAGAAACCTATGCATGGTGCGACCTTTTTTCATTTTTCAGTCTTACAATATTTTGGTCAGCACCCTTAAAAGGAAGAAAAAAACTGTTGGGTGACGCCTGCTCCAACCCTTATGAATCCTATGGAGAATATCATGATCTGCTTCAGTAGTCAAAGTGCATGTTGACATGCATGTTTCTTTTAGGTGTATTTCAGATTACCAATGTTGACAGCATTCATGCATCCCCAAACCATGTCAGTCCCACTACCATGCTTGGCTTTTGATGGGATACACTTTTTTGTAAAACTCACTTGTTTACCACCACACATGCTTGACACCATCTAAAGTATATTTGTGCAGACCTTAACTATTTCTTTATTTCTCTTATTTCATGATTTTTCCTCACGCACCTGCGCAGCTGTAATGTGTGTGTTCTCTCTGTTTCCAGGAGTACACCAACAACTGCTGTAATGCCAACAATTACACACTAAAAGAGAAGGCAGAATGCACTCACGATGTCTGCTGTGAAGATGCAAGGTATGCACGCACACACACACACACACACACACACACACACACACACACACACACACACACACACACACACACACACACACACACACACACACACACACACACACAGACTCTCTGTGTTGACATTGCTTGTCACATCTCGGCTAAATTCCATCCTTCTTCCAATAAGTCAATAATTTTGGCCAGTTGAAAATGAATGAAAGTCTTTCTTCCTAATCCCCAGAGCTGCAAACAAATCCATCCCTCCATTGACCTACTCCCCATGCATTGGTAGAATTTCTCACAAAATACTGTAAAATGTCACCTGACACCAGGTGTAGCAATGGATAAAGCCATGATAAATGCTGGAAGCTTCTCTATGGCCTTATACACCATCAGACAAAGGGGTGTGTTGTCCCGGGCCAAGAGAGAAAGAGGCCCAGAATTGGGTTCCCATTGCATTGATTGTATTGGGTAGGGGGCCCTTTCAGATGACATTGTCCTGGGCCCAGCGAAAGCTGTCAGCGGCCCTGCTCACCATAGCTGCCTCGACCATCCTGAGTGTAAAATGCATTTTTCCTGTGGCTCTTGCATGGAAGGCACACGTGTGAAATATCAGAGCCAGAGCAGCAGTTCGCAGCAGCTTACTGTGCCTCTGTGGAGTTAATTTAATGTAATATCATACGACACGCTGGGGCACACAGTTCAGTGTTCAGTGTGAGTATGTTTGCCACGGACAAGTTCATAAAAATCCGCTGTCAACCAGGTACATAGCTATGACTCAGATACACTGTAATACCAACAGTATTCGCTTACCTGCTTTAACTCACATACAAACTTAAGTGTCATCCCATTGCTAACACACAGGATTCAGAGAAGAATGGTTATGGGAAATGTTGACCATTCTTCCAAAAGCACATTGTTGAGGTCATACACTGATGTTGGTCAAGAAGGCTTGACTCTCTGCTCTAATTATTCCCAAAGGTGTTCCGGTGGGACTCGGTGCAGGCCAGTGAAGTTGATCCACACCAGACTCTGTCACCCTTGTCTTTATGGATCTTGCTTTGTGCACTGCTGCACAATCATGTTGGGAGAGGAATGGGCCCGCTCCAGTACCAAAAGGTTTTGGTATCCTGAAGCATTCAAAGTTCCTTTCACTGGAACTAAGGGGCCAAGACCAAATCTTGAAAAGCAACCCCACACCATACTGTAAGTCCTCTTCCACCAAATGTCACATTTGGCACAATGCAATCTGAAATGTACCATTCTCCTGGCTATCTCCATACACAGAATTGTCCATCAGATTGCCAGATGGAAAAGCATGAGTCATCACTCCAGAGAACGCATCTTCATGGGTCCATTGGCGGCAAGATATAAACCATTATTTGCATTGCACTTGGTGATGTATGGCTTGGATGCAGCCATTCTGCCACAGAAATCCATTCCATGAAGTTCTCTGCATACTGCAATTGGACTAATCTGAATGTCACATCTCTTTGCACTATGTGCCTCAGCATCCACTGACCCCTCTGCGTCAGTTCACCACTTTGTGGCTGAGTTGCTGTTGTTCCCAACTCTTCCGTTTATTGTCTTATAATGTAGCTCACAGGTGACTGTGGAATATTTAGGAGCAAGAAGATTTCATGACTGGCATTGTTGCACAGGTGGCATCCTAAGACATTTCTACGCTGAAATTCACTGAGCCCCTGAGAGCGGCCCATTCTTTCAAAAATGATTGTAAAGGCCCAGGTGCTTGATTTTATACACCTTCAGCCAGGCCAAGTCATAAGGACACCTAATACTGATCATTTGTATGAGTAAGCGAATGCTTTTGGTAATATAGTGTATGGTGTTTGTAGGCTGGACTTGTTTTCCTATAGTGTGGAAAAGAAGCTTTAAGAAACTCATACTTACTGTGAACAGCCCGGCAAGAAGGCATGAAAAATGTAGCCACACCGGGGACATGCACATTTAAACATGACAATTAGAAAGTAACTAAAGAAAATCAAAACACAGCCATAGTGTCAAGTCACAAAATCATACAGCTACTTATTTGCGTGAGAGAACATGAGTGTAACATAAAATGTAATTTCAACAAACCTCATTCAGCAGTTTCTGTCCTACGAGGAGGACATAATCTATCAAAAACATCATCAGCTTTCTGGGTTTGTTTGATGCCTCATAGCAAGCTTCTAATATGCCAGCAACTCAGAGAAGTGTTTATAAGCAAAATCGCCTTTGCACTGTTCTTTTGGACTAACTGTATTTTGCTGATGCTAACAAAAGTAGAAACATACAGTACAGATTTGCAGTTTAATCTCATATACAATATGTGATTGCTGTATCTTGTGGCTGGCAGAATGAAATATAGTTTTACAACGATAACCACCAACTAAACAATGCGGAATGGTACATTTGTGGAAAGTTCAAAAGCATACATGAAGAATTTAGCTTTCTTCTCTTTAACATCGAAACAGAAAACTGCAGCATAATGGTGTGCTCAAATGTGAGTCTGCACGTGTGTGCTGCTTAGGCCCTTGTCCATATCTTACACAGTGTGCGCGCAGCGTAGTGAATCAGTCTTACAATTGGTTTGCTACTTTCGTCAGCATCTTTGAAGCAGTGTTGAAATCCACAAGGGAAATTAGCATTACGCTGAAGCCTTGAGATAAATGTGTTGTTGTTTCTCCTCAGTGCCTGTTTACAGAGGTTAATGCCAAATGTGTCTTGTGGGCAGATTGTAGAAAAACAATTACTTTAATGAAGCTCAAAAAAGAGAAAGCATCTTTCTCTGGCTACGTGTTTCCTTTTTTGTTTCCTTGTCTCTCTCCTTCTTCCATGTATTCACTCCATCCTCTCCCAACCTTATTCAATTCATCTCTCTTTCCTGTCCTTCTTCTGTCTCTCTGTTCTTCTTGCTTTTTTCTTGTGACACCCATCCAACCATCCATCCATCCCCATCAGCTGAAGCAGGCGGGCACCATGTGTCGTGGTCTAGCGGGTGCATGTGACCTGCGTGTGAGTACTGTACGGGCAGCTCGCCATACTGTTCATCCAACGTCCATCCAACGTCCATCCAACAACTCCCTCCTGGACGGGTCCTCCTGCCAGAGGCAATACCTGTAATAGAGGTGTGTCGTTCACGAACGAGCCGGTTCTTTTGAACGGCTCCCTGAAGTGAACGATGGGAACCGGATCACAGCTGGGGGAGACACTGGACCGTTATTTTGTTCATTTTTCATTAATTTTAAGCACATGACCTCGACCAGAGTAATTAAATTTGGGAAAAAACACAATTGTTTGCCTTAAAGAGTGGCAAAAACAGTCTTTAGAATAATCAGTTGTTGTTTGGACAAAATTACCTTGAGGTGGAGTCAAAATATTACATTCTAAACACTGAATTAATAATTTAAAAAAGACCCAAAAGAGCCAGTTTTTTTGAACGGCTCTTTGAAAGGAACGAGCCACTAAGATCCGGATCCCGTCAAAGAGCCATAAATCCCATCTCTAACCTGTAACTCTGGGGCTACGGAGAGATGGATGTATGTTATGTTATAAGAGTTCAAAAATGTTCAAAGCTTCAAAGTGTCAGTTATCACGCTTTAGAGTGTCAAGATCAGTTTCTGTGTCAGGATCGCCGTTCTGAACCCCCCAAAAAGTTGGCGCATATGTTAAGTTATAGCTTTTGATGTAAACTTTTTACTTAAAACTGCTCTGGAAAATGTTTGGGAATTACAAAATGTAAACATCAAGGTACATCAAGGAATGTTTTTAGCCTGATGCTGCGTAAATGCTGCATTGACCAAGGCACCTGGGGCGACATAAGCGCTGCAGTCACGCTCTTGAGATTTGAGATGTTTTATCAAAATCTGGGTATGTTAGAGCTTATTTGATGTTTTTATGTGCTTCGTAGGCTGAGATATTTCGGTTTTGATAGGCTGATGGCGCCTTTTCCCAAAAAAGTCTTAGGCATTCAGCTGGTGTTTTTGCATGTGCCTTGGGCATAAATGGATTAACATTTACTTAGGGTATGCTTAGCTCATCGAGAAGAGATTAAAAATCGTAAAGGAATATTTTTGTCAATTGCTGCCTAAACAGAAAGAGTTTAATTTCTCGGTCAGGATACTACTTTAAAAGGTAAAGAATGCTACTGCAAGAGATATATAATCATGCCATGCCAAGTGTGGTAAGATCAGTGCCATGGTAGCCTGATTTCACCAGACCACATTAGTTACTTCGTAATTAATTTCTGGTCTGGATCATCAATACCCTCTAGCATTTGGATGGGAGGAGTGAGCTCAGCTCTGCTTTGAAATGAGCGCTGACAGTTGACGTCCATGACGCATGTTGTTATGCTCCCAAGTTCGTTCGCTTATTGGCCGGTGAGACCAGCCGTCATTTTCTTCAGGGACCCATGTTTTTACTGTACCATTGTAAGCTTTGGTGACCCAACCACGCGAGCGCCTGCACGGGAGGGAGTCACATGGTACCCTCTGTTTCCTGCGAAAACTCATTTTATTTTTATCATTTTTTTATTCCTCAATTTGTCTTCGGTCAAATATAGAATAAATGTCTAATGTAGCACTTACATTTTGTGGCTTCTATGCATATATTAGTTAAATACTTTGTCATGTATTCAGCATGGGCTATATATGGTATTTTTTAAAATGTATTTATTTATTTATTTTACATTTTTTTTAAACAAACAAACTATATATATATGGTATTTAAAATTAACCTCCTTAAAATCAAAAGGGCTTCGAAGTTCGCAACCCTCTGTGGACAGTGCTGCCAAGAAGCCCAAGGGAACCAATGTTGTTTCCATCGACACCACCATCCGCCGCAACGGCATGGACGTGAAGTGCAGGGGCACCTACGTCTACACTACCCAGGAGGGCCAGGGGGACCTGCCGGACCCCGGCCTGGTCATCACCGGCACCAAGTGTAGTGAGGGGAAGGTGAGACTGTCTACTACACATTAATGACTTTGCACCTCAATGCTGAAGCATTACAATACAGCATTACAGAAATTAGAACCGGTAAAAACTGTCCAAGTGAAATTCATTGGCAAGGACCTTTGTTGTTCAGTTTTATTGCAGTGCTGTGATTTTTTATTGGTTTGTTTCTCATTTAGAACAGAGGTTTTTGTTATAGGTGAGAAGCCCCTTAAATGAAGGCCCAACCCTAATTCTCATTTTATACATTCTTCCATCTCCTCCCTTTGCAGAAAAGAAAAATGTTTTTCGGGATATCTCCCCTATTAAATGGACAAAACGTTTAACATTTTCCACCCAGCATTAATACCAGAAAGGTGGAAACCTGGCGAACATTGGCTATTTAAGTCTCATGCATGGGACATTGTAACCCTGACTATATTAACTCTCAAATCTTCAACAACATTGTTAACGACTGTGAAGATTGATCATGCCAAAGTTGTAATAATCCTCTTCAGAGGATCTGCCCGTATAACTTCCTCAGTTGGTGTCACATGAAAGAGATTTTTTCTCTAACAAAGCTGAAAAACAACATGAAGGAGTTGGAGGTCACAGGGGAGCGTTAGGGATTCTGAATACTGACTTTGATATCCTTGAGCTGTCACAACAAATTTGGACCGACTCTAGCCAGTGATAGTACCGCAGTACCCACTGCCGGAATCAACAGACAGAGCTGTGTAAAACATTTAACCACCTGAACTTCCATGCCGCCACCTTGATCGTTACGGTTGTTTGTAGTTGTGGACGACCCCTTGCTGGGGGATCCATTACTTTTTCAACAAACAGTTCAGCTGGAAAATGCACCATCTGTGTCATCAAACATCAAACAGTCTTTTATTGCAGGATCACTGCTACTGACTCTCTAATGTATAAAAGACAGTACCTATGTCTGACCACAACTGAAATTTGGATGAGTTGTACAGCTAGCAGCAGCAGTGAGTAAAGTAGCCACAGCCATTATAGTGGGTCAGTGAAATGCTTTGAAGGCTTTTGCATGCTGTGATACATGTTAAATTGCAATGACACTGTTGGCAAATTATGTCCAGAGGGCTGATTGAAAGCTTGTCACAAGAGGCACTTAGCTGGAGAATATTGACTGGGCTATTTGGCTATTTGGCCTATTTACGTGATGTGTAAGTGCATGTGCTCTAGCCTTCTGCCCAGGGGGCCCAGATGCAAAATATCTGTAGCTAACACTGGTACAGGAACTGCTCTTTACAAGGCCCTTATTAAGTAAACCAATATATGAGTAAATCAAACTAAACTCTGTAAAGATTTCCATTACGTTATCTGAGCCGCAGAATTGTCTAGGCAAATGTCATGGACATAGGGTGAGTCTAGCAGGAATGCCTTTACATTATGATCGAGTGGTTAAGGAGGTGGACTTAAAATCAGAAGGTTGCAAACTTAAATCCCACCCTTAGCTATCCCTAGTACATCAACAACCATGGCTGAAGTGGCATTGAGCAAGGCACTTAACCCCACATTAGTCCAGGGACTGTATGTAATGCACTGGAAGAGAACTGCGCTCATCCAGCAGAAGCCGTCTGGCTCTGCCATCCAGTCGCTCTAGGTACTCCCAGTCAAGACTGTTCTCCGTTGTTGTACCCTCCGTTGTTGTACCCAAGTGGTGGAACGCTCTCCCAGAGGCAGCAAGACTAAGCACATCTCTTGCAGCCTTCAAGAAACAAGTAAAGACCTTCCTCTTTCGAGAGGAGCTACTAAACTAATGCTTGAGCTGGCCTAGCCCCAGGGCAGAATCTTGACATGATGTTTAGTTTAGTTTTGTTTAGTCTAGTTTTAGTTTAGTTTGAGTGTGTGTGTGTGTGTGTGTGTGTGTGTGTGTGTGTGTGTGTGTGTGTGTGTGTGTGTGTGTGTGTGTGTGTGTGTGTGTGTGTGTGTGTGTGTGTGCGTTTGTGTGTGTGCTGTGTGTGTACTCTAAACAAAACAAAAAAACAAAAAAACTAACCCCTCTTTGCAACTGCACTTGTTGTTCTGTATATCCCCTGTGCACTTTGTATTTGCTTGTGATGTTGGCTTGATTATGTCCTCTTTTGAAAGTCGCTTTGGTTATAAAGCGTCTGCCAAATGCAATGTAATGTAATGTAATGTAATGTACTGTGATGTACTGTAATGCACTGTACATTGCATTTCATCTGCCTTGACAGGGCAGCTTACTGTTTTCTGTACAGGGTATTGGTTACAGTCTCTGGTGCAAGGTGAGGTTAGGTATCTTGTTCAAGGGCACTTTAACCACAGATGGAATTGGAGGATTGCAGGAACGAGCTCCATATCAAGACTGATGCCATTTGACGATAGTTCTACCAATACCTTGTGGTCAATGAAATATGTATGGCTTGGACGTGAATGGAAACGTGGAAACTCATTTATAACACAATTCTAATTATTTTATAGAATTCTAATTATTTTAAGAAATTCTAATAATAGTTCTGAAAAATATGTAAAAACTACAATTACATTGTATTACTCAGCTCTTACATTAGTGTACCACATGGTAACAAGATTATCTTGCTGTCAAAGTGTAATTGCCAAAACCCAATGAAGCTTTCCTCATCAAAAGTGATTCCATGATAAAAAAAAGGCAAGAACAGATGTCCGAAATGTAGCTTATGCTAAGTGAATCATTTCACATTGCAGGTAGTTCATTCATACAACAAAAGCCAGCCAGAAGTCTTTTTGGGTCACTTTTCATATTTAATAGACAGTTTAGTTATAATTTCATTTAATATAATGTCCTTAAAACAATCTGTCATGATAATGGGTAATAAATGTTAAGCTTCTTAACTGAGACCGGGGCTCTCACTCCAGGTTAATGCATGTCACATTCAGAAAGTGTTGTAAAAAAAAGATAATGTATCTCACAATGGTCTGCGTATTTTTAAGACTTTGCTACACCGTACCGCTCGCAGGCAGGTGTCTTTGGTGATAAGTTGAGGGGATTTGTGAAATGGAAAGTGTTTTTTTCTTCTGAGGTCTGACAGCAATGTCCTGTGAAAATGGATGACAATGTCTTTCCTTCGGCACTTGAAAGTTTTTGTTTTTCGCTTTTTTCCCATTTGATGCTTCCTCCTGTGAGCAGGAGGTCAGTGTCTGTTAGCCAAGCGGAGACGAACTCAATTTCACACCACCAAATCCTCTCAAACAACCCCTGCAGGTGTTTCCTCCACTTCAACTTCAGACACACACGCACGCACGCACACACACACAAGCTCTCTCTCTCTCATACACACACACACACGATTTATATAATTTGTTTTATTCCACAATACACACACGCTACTGTACAAAATCCTCTCATTAGAGCGGCTTTAGAATCTCCATTATTGACGTTCTTTATTCAAGTTTTTAAAAGTACCTTAAGCACTTGAATATAATCCTCTTCCTCACAGTCTTCCATCTCTCTCTCTCTCTCTCTTTCTCTCTCTCTCCCTCTCTCTCTTAACCATACAAAAGTTTTGTTTGTTTATCTGAGATTGTGTGCTATTTGTTTCATCACGCTTTGAAAATGCTGGTGCCTGCCAGCCACTTTAAACGAAGGATTAAAAGATTTGATATCCTTGCACGCTGCTATGCATGCTCAGGCTCTCCCACCCCGCTAAAGGCCTCTCTGATGAGTCCGCTCATCTTTTTTGTCCCACTGTGCTCTTTTCTCAGCATGGCAGCTGAGTCACCTTCCTGAAAGGTCATCTTTTCATTCATTCAACACCAGGCTCCCCTCACCCCTTCCCAAGTCCCCCCCCCCCCGCTGAGTGCACTGATTAAGGATTCATAACCTTTGCAGCGCCAGCTTCTTAACTTCTGCTGAAATGCTTTATTGTTACCTCGGGCCAAGGAGGTTATGTGATCGTTCGAGTTTGATGTGTGTTCGTCATTTTGTTGGTTAGTGCGTTAGTTAGTTCGCTGTTGTGTGCGTGGCCTGCCACAAGGGGTCGCCAAGGCGGTTATGTGCTCATCCGAGTTTGTTGGTGTTCAGAATGTGTGTCTGTTTCTGTCCACCAGGGGGTGGAGGTGCACTCTCTATATGTATATGTATATATATTTTAGGGGCTTTTATGCCTTTATTTGATAGGACAGTCTGAGATTGGGACAGAGAGATGGGGTGGGATCGGGAGATGACCCCGGCCGGACTCGAACTGGGGTCCCCGTGGGCATGCAAGCCCAAATGTGGGGGGCTTAGCGCGCTGCGCCACAGCGCCCCCCCACTCTTATGGTTATTTATTGGTAAGTTTTAAAGCGGCGTTGTTTTGCCGCCAGTGTGTCACATTCACTCACACTCCACGGGAGAAAAGGATCCAGGCCTATCAAAGCCATTACCTGCATTCAAGAGTCAGCACGCTACAACAGTACCTTGGCTTAATTAGTGAGATTTGTTGCACAGATTCACCGTCTGCAATTTTCAAAACTGCCAACGAATAAGTGTTTACACTAAAGCGGAGATATGGAAGCAGATGTGATCATTATGAGAAGTCTTTGGAAAAAAAACCCATTTGTCTTAATGTTGGCGGTGCAATAACAATCATGCTGGTAAACATATCACAGGAGTATGTATGAAATCAGCTGTCACTTAGATCCTCAGCGACACTGCTTACAAACTGGTGCAGACAGGCCCAGCTGTGCCTCCAATCGGTCCCCCGTTCGAGTGAAGTGTTTGTGGCACTTCACTGGCATCGGTCCTGGGCTGGGCTACGTGCATACGCCATGTGCTATTATTACTTGTTGTCTCATGCTGTGGACTCCCTGTCTTCCTGCTATCTGAGAAAAAAAAGAAAAGACAGAACAGACACATTCTCAGTTGTTTTTTCATGTACGTGTGCTTGTATGTGTGGTGGTAGAGGGGGTTTATATGTCATACATTGTACTGTTCGTTTGATGTGTCTATCAGAATTCAAAGTCTTTACATACGAACATTGTACCAATGCACATATTTTCCACCTCTGCAGGAGTCCCTGTACCTCCTCCTGTATTGTCAATCATCTAACTAAGGCCTGTTGCCATCTTGGTTGACCTTTGTTGTTCTAATGCCTTTGCCTTAATGCCTTGAAATCCGTTCTCAGGTCAGCTGGGTCTGGTCATCGGGCTCTTGTTTGCCTTCCTGGAGCTGCTTCCCGCCATCCTCACCCTCTTCTACTGCTTCAGGATCAAGAGCTCCTACTACCACAAGTGGCTTTCACAACGAGAGAAGACCAAGGTCCAAGGTTAACACTACAGTTTCTGTAGCCTACAAACTTCTTTTTATCAACCGGCTTCCATCAGGTGACATACTAATTACCCTCCAAATCTGACCTGACAGTTACGAATAACACAACGACATACTGAAGCTGAATCGTAGTGGTGTGTTCTCTGGTTCAGCATGTTGTGAAAACCGCTTGTCCTTGCCGCCAAGTTTGTGTTTGTGGTGTTTTCCTTGCACGCATTTGGAGAGTTTTTGAGTGTTTTGTGAGGGCAGTTTACGGGTAAACACATAATCCAGCGTTACAGGCACCTTGAGACCAGACTAATCTGTTCCAAATGGAGAGTGGTTGTAAAAAAGCAACGCTCCCAGAAGACTCTCGGGTTTGACCTTCACTTCAAGTATGTGTGTGAAAAGAAATATAACATGAGCTGTTTTTTTCAGGAACGAGGCATCCATAGAGAAGGGAAAGAATGGCCACTTGAATCCAGCGTTTCACCTGAAGGTTGTAGCGCCTTCCAACAAGGGCACCAACCTGAAGGGGGTGAGTAAAGATTATGCAGAGAAATGTAAACAATCTTTATAATCAAAGGTGACATGTCACGAAAACATATCAGAAAAAAATGATTAAGAGAAGTATGAAAAGCACATACTTGGATATATCTTTATTACGGGTAAATTCATGTGGTCACTTCAACTTGCATGACAATAACAAAATCACATCTAATGCATGGCGAACTAGGTCATCTCCCTTCTCAGTGGAGATTAGAAGGCTGCGAAACCGTATCTTACAATCATTTACAAAACAGCATATTTGTATCAATTCAATCTCAAATTACAAGGGCACTTACAAGGGGTTTTATTTGTCACAGAAAGTCATATTAAGTGTTAATGTGGGTGATGAAAATTGCAATGCAGAATAGATCTTTAAATATTACCTACACATTTGGCATATGAAAAAGCTGTCACCCTGCGATCACACATCTAAAATTCATACAACCGAGGTTGCATGAATGGACAGAAACACAGGCAGGCCCACGATTCTTGGCTGATGTCCATGTCCACCAATAGCGAAGTGGCTGCACATTGGGACTGCTCCTTGAGTTATTGCAGTTTAATAAAATACCAGGGGGAGGAAGCATTCTCAGAATTAAACAGAAGGCAATACAGTAATCCCCACAACCAACAGTTTATTGATCTTCAGACAATATATTCCCTGTGTGACATAGCTCCAACACCTCTGAAATGTGATTGAGTTCGATTGTAATATTGCACAGACAAGCAGACGGCTGTTGTCATTTTGTTCATTTTCAGTCTTCCCTTCTCTTTGTTGCAGTCGCTGCAAAATAACATTTCTCTACTGGCAAGACCTCAAATTGCCTTTTTTTCCCCCGCCGCAACTTAAATCACAAATGTTATTAGTGTTTTATTTCTGGTCCGTGTCGCGGGGCTCCACTGTATTCTCACCTTCACAGTCCAGCCTACAATGGAATTAGATGGATTTACTGTTGTTGCCTGGCTTAGCTGGATTTACTGCTGGTGTAATCAGAAATTAATGTGGAAGAAGTTTACTGTAGCATGCCTGCTGCTTAAGACAGCGTGGATGGGAAATAAGCTATAGCATCAGTCATGTGGGAATTCGCTGTATGTTGTTGATGATAACCATGGCCCATTATGCAAACCAAAATGGACACACAGAGCAGTTGTAATGGGAAAAAGATAAGCGTATTGTTATTTGGGAATGGAATAGCAAGAGATGTTTCTGGCATACTCCACCTTTCTCTCTTTCTCTCTCTATCTCTGAATTTCAATTCAGTTGACTAAAATGCTTTATTTGCATGACAAATACAAAGTAGTTACCTAGATACACTAAACACTAAAGCAATTCTCACAAAGATGACACTGATATTCATTGTGTGGAGAATAATTATAATCACTGACTACTTTCTATCTGTCAATTTCTGT
Source organism: Engraulis encrasicolus (assembly GCF_034702125.1). Lineage (NCBI taxonomy): Eukaryota > Metazoa > Chordata > Actinopteri > Clupeiformes > Engraulidae > Engraulis > Engraulis encrasicolus. Next base: position 2,575,175 of record NC_085877.1, read on the forward strand.
CCATGTATCTCTGCTCTCTCTCCCCCCCCCCCCCCCTTCACTGGCTGGCTCTTGCTCTTGCATTCTCTCTCTCTCTCTCTCTCTCTCTCTCTACATACACTCATTTACATACATAAATACAGAAAAAAAACACAAAGACATTACACACATCATTGCACAAATATTCACCATACTGCACACGCTTACATACATTTAGCCAAATTCCTCTCTCTCTCTCTCTCTCTCTCTCTCTCTCTCTCTCTCTCTCTCTCTCTCGGCCTCCGCGTCCCCTCTCAAACACTCAGGTGAGAGAAGAACAAACAGCACACATAGAATCACAAGCAACCTTCCTGACCTTTAGACCTTGAATTGAATTAACTTACATTCATTCGCAAGGAAAATCATATGGGAATGACTCTCTGACAGATTATTTAAATCAGTTTGGTTTTCACTTGTGTTTCTTTATTTCCTGCAATGTTCTGAAGCAGCAGTGTACCACAAAAAACAAAGGGAAAACACACAGACATACATATTTAGCCAGCACTTTGTTGTTCATTTTTCATCGGGATTTCAAACAGACACTCTGGTTCCTTCATTCCCCTCCTCTGTTTTTGTAATGATTGCACATCATTAGAACATAAGCAAGTCGCCATGTCAAGCAATTAATCACTAGTTGGCTCATTCATCACACATAATTGTCCTTTACACTGCATCGATCCATCAGTCCCATTGCCAAATCCTCAGAGTAATCTCTCCCAAAGACACACAATAGCGAGTCCAGGGGGCCATTCTGTTAGGAAATAAATCACTTTAAGCATGAACACATCGATATGGACAACGGGTTGAGTGATATGCTATTCCAATATTGCCTTAGACTGATAAACCACAACTTAAAGGGTAACTTCATCTATTTCAAAATGCAGTTGTAATGCTCACACTACCATGGACTTGTCAGTACCTGAGATTTTTTTTTTCTTCAGCCTTTTCTGAGATCCTGGTCATTGGGGGCAGGTGTTTGTTTACATTTAAAAAAACAAAAAACATCTTGATTTATTCCCAAAAACATCCAAAGGGTTATGCAACATCAGCAGACAACTAGCAAACAGTGATACCTTTTTGGGAAATATTTGGAGTAGGCCTACGTTTGCCTATTTTTTTTTAAAATGTAAACAAAAGCTGCCCCCATTAGAATAGCTCATATCTCAGAAAGGGCTGAGCCAAAAAATGCAGCATCACCAGGTACTGACAAGTCAAGGGTAGCGTGACCAATACAACAGCATATTGAAATAGGCAGAAGTGCTCCTTTGATTCAGATGGGTGAACAGTGGAGCTTTTAAATTATGCCCTTGTATTGAGGAATCTGGTCACGGAAAGTTACAAGTCAAGAGTAAACAGAATTAACAAGTGCCATTTTACTTCATGACATTTACCTATCAACCAGGTCCTTCACATTGTTTGTCCGCACCCAGCACTTTTCATTGGGCTTCGGAAATGGCAAGAATCTCACTCTGAAGCCTCCAAACTTGTTAAATATCTACTATCGGATTTACAAGTCCCATTCATCACTATTGGGGGGTTAGTTCGCCATGACTGACTTAGATTGATCAGTCGACGATTTTAGGATGTGGCTCCCGAAAGGTCCATTGTGAAAGTGCAGAAAAAGAGAGGAACCATTCAAGTGCTATTGACAATCTCTGTTCTCTAACTTTCAATGTTCTCTCACCTGTGATGGAACTGCTGCAATGAAGTAATCCTGAGGGCTTTGGCAGATTCTTTAGACTCAATGGCTGAAGCCAAGTTGCACACCTACTTTAGTAGTTTAACAGCACCCCATACAGCATCCTTCTCCATACAAAGTAATATGGGATGCTTGATGGATTTCAAAACAGCGGTGTAATAGTCACATGAAAAAAGGTGAGAGAAGAACAAAATAAGAGAAGACATGAAAGTAGGCCTATTCATTATTTGCTGAAAACATTACAGAGAGCCGTAAGCAACATTACAATTTGGGTGACAGTAAGGTTATGGGCTCTGCGCTAACGGGTTAAGTAACAGATTTCGACTTGATCATTACAATTTTGGTGAGAGTAAGGTTATAACACCATCGCTCTTAACCTGCATGTCAGGTAAAAACACGACCCAGGAAAGAACGCTGTGCCAGAACAGAGACTGAAACATCAAATCAGAAAATCCCATTTTTATATTGACATGCAGGTTAAGAGCCTGAGTTAAGAGCTAAGAGTATAATAATAACTGATACTATTTTTCTCAAGCCAAAAACTGGAAATGGGTCAAAATGACCCAAACACCTTACAAGGGTTAAATGCAGGGCTCTAAATTTACTTTTTCCACCACCAGCCAATTTGGCTAGTAGACATTTTTTCTTACCAGCCAAACAGAAATTCAACTAGCCATTTTTTAATCTTGCCAAAATAGGCTATGCGTTAGGCTAGTTGTGTTTTTTTTATATTATTATTATTATTATTATTATTGTTATTGTTATGGTTATTTTATTCAAAATTTTGGTTATAACACCATCGCTCTTAACCTGCATGTCAATATAAAAATGGGATTTTCTGATTTGATGTTTCAGTCTCTGTTCTGGCACAGAGTTCTTTCCTGGGTCGTGTTTTTACCTGATTTGTGTAAATGCAGCATCTCACCCAGCATAACAGTGAGCAGGCACGTGCACAGCATAGTTGCCCACGGTGCCCGAGCAACGGCCCTTTTGCCCACATTGGCTGATATTGCCCTTCCAAGGGAGGGGAAAATAATATGGCAATTATAATTTCATATTTCAATATCATTTGATTTCTTTATAATTCATAATTTTGATTGAAGTTTTGTACAATAAAGACTTAAGTCAGTCATACAAATTCATCAGACCCGTCGAGAATGGGCACGAGCGATGTGAGGTAGGTAGGCTACGCAACAACTCTGGTGGGGAGGGAGCAGGCAGGTGACAGGCGCTTGAGCGCCTATAAGACACACGAAAGATTTTGAAGATCCCTGGGAGTCGGCTAGAGCCCTACACACAGTCTACATATTAGGGTACAAAATATGCTCACAATCAACCTCTCTAATACAATGTTGAGTTTAGAACTTTTAGTTATCATACATCTGACAGCCAGCCAGCGCCACGTTTAGGTAGCAAAAAAAACCGACAGCCAGCTGTAGATATGCCTCGGAAAAATAGGCTAAGATTTCATGTTTCAACTGATTTGCTTTGCAATTCGTATTTTTGATTGAAGCTTCCTAAATTAAGTTTTCAAATTCAGATTCACCTGCGCCTCGAGAGATAGGCAAAGGGAGGGGCAGCATGCGCGTTGCGGGGGACACGCGCAGCTCTACATGGGAGGGAGGGGGGAACAAGCATGCATGCGACCAGGGCAGAGACGCAAAATATGTCGAAGATGTCGTGGGAGTAGAGCGACTGCCCTGACGGTCTGAGGTGAGCTGGAAACACAGCAGACAACACAGTATTAAACTACATGATCACAATTAATGTCTCTTAAGTGTTTAGGACGTTTAGTGATCCTAAATAATCTGACAGCCAGGGTGTGCCACGTTCAGATATTGGGGAAAAACGACAGCCAGCTAGCTTGCAGTCAACGTTTTACATGGCTCAGGTTGTTTTGTGGAAGGCTAACCCAACTAAGAAACATGCAGATGACATGTCGTTTTATCAAGCAAGAGAGAACTTAAGGGGGTAGGCTAGCTAAAGGAAGCACATCTCTGCAGAGTTGGCCGCGGAAAAAAATGAACAGGTGCAGGTGAGGCAGATAATCTTTTTCAGGATTGTAGAGGTTTGATCTTGGTGAGACCGCTAGGAAAGTGCGTTTTCTTACGCTGATATAGCCTATTCTCCGACCCAAAGATAGGCTACTGTTTCCACTGTCAATGTCCATGTAATTGAAATAAATCCACTCCACGTGATAACTGACGTTTACTGTTCTTCTCAAGAAATAGGCCTACAAAATGTGCATGAACTAACTAAAATATCTGTAATGAAAATAAAAGGTTATGAAGTCTGCGAGAAGCTCGGAGCTTCAGAGCAACATATAAGAACTGGTGCTCCCACGCCACGGTTCTTTGCGATCTGAAATGAAAGCCGGCTCGTCCATTCTTAAAGCGACAGTACACATTTTTAATATAGGCTACAAAAGACCCAACAAATGACCTAAACCTGTGAATTCTTATTGTTTTAGCTGTCCTATATAATATTCATCATTTTAATCATGGAATATGCCTATTAATTAAATTTCAAATTCAAATTAAATGATCTTTTTAACCATTTTTAAACCATTTCTATTTATTATAACTTAAAGTCTACTTTGGCTGCTACAAGGATTATAAAGATGACAGTGGGTTAATTGATTAAGCATCCTCATATTTAGCCTATTAATTTACTCATCATTTCATTTCATTTAAGATGAGGATGACTCAGAGCCACAGACCTCTGCACATAGGGCAGGTAGGCATAAGACTGATCATCTCTGTGACTGATACAGGTTTAAAAACTATCAAGGCTTTTTTCTCATAATTTCATTTAATTTAGGGGCCGCCACATACCACACATGAGGAAATGTGGATCAGGAGACATTTAGGGCAGGTGGGCATAAGGCTGATCATCTCTGATATGATTAATAGGTAGGCCTACATGTTTAAAAACTAGCATGTTATATCATATGGTACGCATATTCAGGATACTATACAATAAAATAATATTAATAATTATGACAACAATATACTACTTCTACTACTACTACTACTAAAAATAATTATACCCATGGTGCAGTTTTCCTAAAAATTCTGAAGGCCGCTCATTGTTGATGTTTTTTTTTTTGGGGGGGGGGGGGGGGGTGGGGGGTTGCCCTTTCTTCAGGTTAGAGCAACTGCCCTTTGAGAGTCCTGTGCACGTCCCTGACAGTGAGCAAGAATCTATGTCTCGCTATTTGCTGGATGAAAGCTCTCAGCCTTGTACAGGATGTGCTCTGCAAACGACTCGCCTGTTCGACAAGTTTCTCAGCACTCATGTAATTCAATTTTTTTTTCAGATAAAACTTATAAAAGACAACACAGATTAAAAAAAAATAGGAACAATGCAGACAGACTATTCGGATATGCAAAACTTTCTTCAAAGTACAAAATATTGCATTTGCACTCACATAAAGAGCCCTGTGTGTTTTAGATGAAGTGGCTGACTAAATTGTAAAACTCTCACTGCCGGAGCTACTTTTTAACGAGGCAAGCGTTTTTCAGACCATCTGAAATACAAAGCTGGAAATTACTCTATAAACAAACTATCTTTTTTATTTAATAAAAAGACAAAAAGTCTTTTTTTATCAAGATCCATAAACGGCCACAGCATAAAATTACATCCAGAACAGAGAAAGGAAGGGGGTGCATGCTGCACAGAGAGATATGTCCAAGCCAGACCCTTCATGTAATGTTATCTACAGCTCTTTACAGGCAAAGCTGCTAAGCCTGGTAGGCAGGGAGGCTCTCAGCTGCAGCTTAGTTTAGCAGGCGGCCAGATAAGTCCAGCGCAGCAGGTGCCGCCCCAGCCCAGATTGCAGGTGCTGTGCTGTACCACCAATGCAGAAATGCATGCAAACAAATGGATACACATGTAGACGGGCAAACAGGTACACACACACACACAGCACACATAGACATTCATAGATGCCCTGTCTTCACACAGACAACAATCTTGTGCAGAGGCAAATACTTAAGCATCCACACAAGGTACACAGACACACAAGCATACAAACTGGCAAGGAGGTGCCCGCCTGCAACCTGCTTAAGCTCTCCATCCTCCCTGCTACGACACAATCAATGCGGCAGGTCTGGCGGAGACACGGTCCTCCATCTCGGACAGAGCCGACCTTCAGAAGGGAGGCCATGGCTACTCTGTCGAGATGAGCTGCTTTGCCAAAATGAGCTACAAGTAGACTCTTGACATGGCCATAACCCAATCTCCTGGTTTGTAGCCCAGCTCGGTGTGTAGCCTATATTGTCAGGACATCGGCCCCACCGATCACGCTCAGCTCTCCATACCTGCCGCCCACTGAAGGCGCCCAGAGCCATAAATCCTCTTATACCACTTTGTTCAGTTCTACTGATCAAACAAACTAGCCAGGTTAGGAAAAAAGGCTGATATGTATTGTTACTGAGGGAAATGTTTCTTTCCCTGAAATTAGATACAAGGTTACATGACAATATGTTGTTATAAGGAAGAAGCAATAAGGCTGCCTATATATGTACAACGCTTTCTTAAAAAGGGAAATGTGTCACATCACATGCTGTGCCCAGGGCAAAAAGGATTTCAGTTAATCGGTTTGAGTAAATCTCCATACTTCTGACACTTACTGTATGTTAATCCATAGGCTATAACTAGAGGCTATGACTATCCATACCGATTTTTTTTCTTGCAGTATCTCTTGTGCATGTGATGAACACATTCATCCATGTCATCACCCAGTCACACATTATGCCAAATGCATGGGCAGGCTTGGCTGCACAGATCCCCATGTAATGATAGTTCAGGCTGGTTTCAGAGAGGTGCCATAACCAGCCACACACAATCCATCTGGTGGACTCACGCCTGCTGTGAGTATGGCTCGAGGACCAAGGACAACAACAACAACAACAATCAGAACGACAAAAACTTTGTTCCATTTGTCACAGGATGCAGTAAAGCGTAACATATTGTTTGTCCTCTTCCTCTCCCTTTTTACCCCAATCACTGTTTATTTTTTTTCATTACCCCTGACCCCACCGTCTTTCAGAAAATGACCCTGGCCAGTAATAGACTCTGGACCAGAGGCTGCAGCCTATTTGCACTATAACAAAAAATATATACACCAACAAAAATGAAAAACATAAAGACCTTGTTTTAGAGGCTGGTACAGTACAGGGCAGGGGACAGGCTGGCTGTCCAAGTAAATCCTCCAGGAGAGGTCCAGTGGTACCGGGGTTACAGTACTGGGGTCCATAAACATCCCCACATACCCGAACCCAATCCCCCCACCATCTTTATCCTATGACCCCCTAGTATACTGTTGACGACCCCTACCACGCTTGGCAGAACCTGCCCGGCACACGAGAAGACTCTCCGAACTTTCTGATGTAGAACTGAGATGACTTGTTAATTTGGAAACAAAAAAAACATGAATTTAAGTAACAAATTTTACCTTTGCAGAGTGGCTACAAGAGAGTTAGCCTTCCCAACACCTTGTTTCAATTGGCATTACATTTATGAGCAGTGTTTGAGTTTCTCACAATCTTAACCCTTGTAAGGTGTTCGTGTTTTGGTTACATTGAAGGTGTTAGGGTCAATTTGACCCAGGCATGTAGAAAAATAATGAAAAATGAAAAGTCATAGTTCATATTCACCCTCATGTTCCCGTCACCCTGCCTGTGAATTTCTGTATGTTTTTGAGAGTGGGAGATACAGAGAGAAAGATAAGGAGACAGTGAAGAAAGTGAGTAAACTCAATCCAAGCTCTCAGATTGAACCACTATTGCACAAGGTTGAAACATTGATGCACAACTGAAGGACCGAACAACATCTGCACTTCCTTTTCCACATACTTCACCCTCTGTCTTGTCTACTCAACATATGATCAGTGTTGTATCAGAGAGTTTAGAAAATATTGATGTATAAGCCCCCCAAAGTGACCCGGGAACACCTCCCGTGTAATAGAAATGTTCAGATTCATGTTCCACACTGAAAATAAGCCAAAGCCAGTGAATCCCAGGGCAAAATAATAATAAATGATACCATTTTTTCTCAAGCCAAAAACTGGAAATGGGTCAAAATGACCCAAACACCTTACAAGGGTTAAATGTATAAGACACCCATTTTGGAGCACGTTAAAGGGAAAAAACGTTTTTTTTTTTTGCATATGGGGCCTTATTTCTGTAGTAAAACACATCACTCTACACACCCATACCACTTTTTTCCCATTTGGTGCTGTTTGGAAGATATTGTGTCAGACGGTATCCACTCAACGATAGCCGTAGGGGCAATATAACCAAGCCCATAAATGAGTTGTCCCCACTTTTTAAATGTTGTACAGTTGTGCCATAGTCGAATCAAACATTTACCGCGTCTGTCACAACCCTGCCTACTTGTACTCATTTGTTTCTGAAAACTGAAAGGGAAGGCGGCGCCGTGACGTCATCGGCTGGCGACACTGTTTATTCTGACAGCAGTATGGAGAGCCTCATTCGCTCGCTCAATCAGCTAGGCCTGCAAAACGCTTGTAAACATTTGCTTTTTGGGAGTAAGATTTTGCAAAAATGCTTCGAATGTGTACATTCCCAGGACGCGAAAACAAGATGACTATGGACATTTTCACCGGCTTCCTCTGAAAAACCGAGAAGTGAACCGAGGCTGTGTCTTATCGCAATGAGAATGGATCCAATATCAGTCCCAGCGATTGCGACGCGCTGATCATCGAGTTTGTAGTGCCCATTTCTCTGCCGATGATTTTTGTCCACTAAAGGAAATGAAACCTGGCCAAAAATCTCAGCATCGAATTCTCAAGACTGGCGCTGTGACTATGGCCGCCGAACAACGCTCAGAGGAAACTACGGTAAGCTAGCTTTCTCATGTCCACGAGCTAATTGTATGTGAGTACCCTGTACTTGAATCTGTGCAAAAGTCTACTGCTAGTACACATTCAAACAAGCCAAATTATAAGTTGTGTGTACCAATTCCAAGTTGTCCTTTTTGTCGGAAGCAGTAGCCGGTGCATTTGGAACATTTTAGACATGGGGACAAAATTGAGACGGAGAGGTAAAACAGTTGACATGACCCAAGCAGGCTAGACCTGTGATGCAAAATAGAGCTCTAGGCTAGCTCTACTGCTGGGTGCATTTGTGAACGGTTTCCCCGAGCGCTCAGTGAACCAATATGGTCCAGCTGCGTCTTGTCCAGCTAATACCGCTACGCCCATTCCTCCTTACTAGACCGCCCTCACAGTAACGCCCCTTTGGCTGTTCAAGTTTCTGAAGTCAGTTGCTGCCGAATGACAACACAAGCGCCGCACGGGACTTTTTAAAACGACTGGAAGGATTTCGCTGCAGCGATCACTCAACTGTCGGTAAGATTTCGATATTAAATGCATGAATATACATAACGGTTACTTTACGAGTTGACTTTCAGTCGGAGGGCGAACATTTAACCACCTCGGCCCACCAACTAGCGGTTTTGGCTAATGTTTTTTTTAGCTTCAAGGCAAGCTAACAGGCCGTCCTTCGTAAGTTTGTTTGAGATGTTGTGTGTGTATTTGTCATAATGTACAGCACTAAGTTATGGGCAGACAAAACAACTATTATTCCTGTGTAATTACCATTCTTGTGACTACTTCACTGCATATATTAAGCAGGAAACTGCCTTTGGTTCCCAAAATATGAACATCTGTTGCCCTTCATACCCCACTACAGGCTTCACTGCCTGGGAAATCTGTGCTAGTTTACTATTTCCAACCTGGTAGCTAGCTAGCCAGCCTGGTCAGAATGGACAAAGGCAGCACATCTCAGAATCTTGTTACGACAATACGAGGCAAATGTGAATGGAGTACATCGTTATGTGTAAGGTAAGACGTTAACATGACAAGGGTGAGATGAAGGATACTAAGGGCTAGCCAGACTAGAATAAAAGTTAACTAGGCCTACTACGAAAAGCTCATTCATAAACGTTTTGACGGTCTTTCGAATGGTTATCGGATTGTGTGCTCGCTTGCTTAAATATCATAAAGTTCGCCACAAAGTGATCACGAAATGATCTCACCAGTTTCGTGGTTTGTTACTCGTTTGAATAAACGTATAGTTTTGACATCCCTTTCAAATGACACGCGGATGTTTTGAATATTTGTTGTACCACGAGCTATCACGAAATTATGCTGGGCCAAAAGGTGTTTATACAGTAGTTTCTTCCTGTGCTGCGTTGTGCACGTCTGTTTCATCATCTGAGCTATCAGTTGTGTTTCTTTGAAGCAAAGATGTATAGAATAGCACTGAAAGTCGGAGGTGTCATATTTGTTCAACCTGGTGTTAAACGTAATTTCAATTCTTGACCAGTGCATGTAAAGAAATTGAAAATAAAACCGACTTGACTTGACTTGTCATTGGGTCTGATTTTAAATGTGCCATATAGTTCAATGTGGGAGCAGGTTCACACACTAAATAAGACACTAAGGTCAAGCACAAGCAGATTAAACAAACAAACAAAAAATCTCAGAGCAGATTAGAGCAGACGTTTCAGGTTGCTGCCATCAGAGAGTATTGACTTGACCTTAGTGTCTTTAGTGTGTGTGGAGGAAATCTGGTATATAGAGTGACAGATTAGTTAGTGCTTGCACCTAAAGGATAATAAAAACGAACAGTATATTATATTACTTGCATTATATTTATATTACTATTATTACTTTTATATACTTTTATTTCTATTATATTTGCATGTTCAGTTCTTACTTTTAAATATCTTAACTCTCTTATGTTGAACAGAGACACAGAACCCAAAGTGTGTGTGTCTATTAATAAGGGCTGCTGTGCCTGACAGAGGCCCAGTCTGGGCGTTTTGCCAAATGCAGGTGTACATCACTGCTTTGACGGGGAGGCTTGTATGTGGGCAAGTGTGTGTGTGTGTGTGTGTGCGCAGTAGTGGCTAGGACCTGATAAGAAGTCTGGGAAGACTGCCAAGTGCAGGTGGCGCACATCACTGTCTTAACAGGGATGCATGTCTGTGTGTGTGTGTGCGTGTGCCTTAACTTAAACGCCTATGCCTTAAAGAAAGGAGAAGAAAAAACATATTAATTAGTACATTAGGTTGGCGTTAAATTGGTTCTTATTAAAGCTTTATTTATGAAAAAGATAAAGGTGGTCCCTAGATGTGACCATATACTAATAGAGTCCCTCTCCACATACAATGTGACTGACTGAAAAAGTCCAAGCTAGGCCAGACCATCGTTGGGAAGTTTCCACCGTAAGAGACCAGGTGCGTGGCCTTGAAGACTAGGGAGTGAAGGCGTCTGGGTGTCCAGGACCCCCTAGACGTCCATGAGGGTGACAGCTATAAAATATGACTTCAGCGGCTAGACTGCTTTTGATAGTGGCCTATGGACCTACAGTAACATAAAGTATCTTTGTGGCAGCTAGCAACAGGTGTTGTTTAACCGCAAACTGCCTTAATTAGGAGCATCAGGTGCATCCTCGTGCCCGCGTTAGGAGAAGGGGCTACGTGGCTCCAAAAGAACAAAACGGGAGTTTCTTGTCCATATAGGCAGGAACACCGACAGAGGAGGCCCATGATTAGGTCCTCGTTACATAGTATTCATTGGATCAGAGGCCCTTTCAAATTGCTTTGTCTCAGGCCCAGTAGCGTCCCTGCATGAAGGGTCAAACATAAGTTACACATTGCAACTTCGTTAGGTCTGGACATAAGTTATAGATAACGGAGTCTAGGTGACAGGCCTGATCCCATCTCCCAGTGTTAATGAGGAATATGATTTAAGCACCTATCAAAACTTCCCGTAAAGAGAACATCAAGAGGCGTATCTAGCTACCAAGCAAGACCAGCAGCTGCTTGGGACCCCCCAAGCGCCTAGATAATGAATAAGAGCCCATACTGTACTACAGTAGTGGTGAGTTTGGGGCAAATGTTCATTCGTTTGCATTTTCGATTGGCGCCCCATCTGAACCTAGAAACGCCTCTGGAGAGCACAGGATGTCACTTGTCAAAACCCAAAATAGCCCTTAATTTATATTCTTTTTGGAAAACTCCCGTCGATAAATCCACGATTGTGAATTTCCCCGACTTCTCATAACGTCATTTGTAATTTGATTGGCCGAGAGATGATCGGACCAGGTGGACAAAGGACAGGGATTGGTCAGGTGTACAAGATGCCCCAGGCCCTGGTAGCATAAAAGCTGGCCAGTCCAGAGCTCGAGAGGACAATGCCAACGGAATCCCAAGAGACAACCTGACGCATCTCCTCAGTTGATCAACTTTGCTGTCTGGCTTTGCAGTAAGTAATTCTCGACTTTGGTTTGTGGGACTTAGTTTATTGAAAATACTTAGTCTCTCAGAAAAACTTAGTCTCTGGAAAAAACTTAGTCTCTGGAAAGAACTTAGTCTCTGACAAAAACTTAGCCTCTGACAAAAACTTAGTCTCCGAGGAAAACTTAGCCTCCGGAGAAAACTTAGCCTCCGGAGAAAACTTTGGTTTTACAAAAACTTGTTGTCTTGCTGAAATGTTTCAAGTCTAAGATGTATTGCATTGGAAACTTGTACGTTGAACTTGCTTCTACAATGTCCCTAACCTGAGTCGAGTTAATAAAAGTCTCCATCAACAAAAAACTATGCCGGTGTATTTTGCCTATTGAATGATTTGTCTCCTAACTTATTCGTATTTTACCCCATATTCACATGGCCTGGTGATTGACACATCGATTGGAAACCACGACATGTGCTCCCACATTGAGCTCTACTTTTTGGGTCCATGCACCTACTTATTTCTAAACATCTAGAGTGCAACAATACCCCTGCCTCCTGATATGCCATATAACCTGTATCTCTCCAAGTGTGTGTGTGTGTGTGTGTGTGTGTGTGTGTGTGTGTGTGTGTGTGTGTGTGTGTGTGTGTGTGTGTGTGTGTGAGAGAGAGAGAATGTGTGCACGCAGATATAAGAAGTTGGGGTTGATGATCCACATGATGGTGATGGACCAGGACAGCTCTGGACCTCCTGACTGGCAGCTCCATCCTCAACCTCTCTTCCTGCCCTTCACACATGTGCAGGTAAGGCCAATTTTTAAAAACTCACTACATTGTCTGAGGCAAAAGTAGGAGAAAAGGAGTGTGCGAGTGAGTGAGAACCCGGTAATTATACATGTGACCCTTAAAGGGCGTGTGTGTGTCCTAGAACCAAGACAGTGGCAGTGTGTGTCTGTCTGCCTTTGGTTAAGGGTATCTTTAAGATACTACCTTGTTGTGGTAACATAATTTTGCTATTTCTGACAGGCAGCCAGTTTTCTGAAAGATGGTTGATGTCAGTACCAACATGTTGTGATGGAGGCTTCCACCTGAGCTGAACACAGAAACTTGCACACAGTGGTGAGTAAATCACTGAATCTGTTTTGTTCTGCACTAGACCAATAAGTATAGTACAGTAATAGTGACCCCTGTACAGGTCAGACGCTCTGTAACTCTTCAGCCTTGAGTTCTGCATTAAAATGATGGGTGTGATTTTTATGTAGTGCATTCTACGTATACCCTCTCGTGTGTGTGTGTGTGTCTGTGTGCATGTGTGCAGTTGGAAGCAGTCGTTCCTGTTCAGCATCGATATGCCAGTAATGGGTTTGATGAGCCACAGCATGGTGATGGGCAATCAGCATCAGGACCAGGGCAGCTCACAAGGAGAACCTCCTGCCCTGCCTCGTCATCCTCAACCTCCCATCTCCCTGCTCTTCACACATGTGCAGGTGAGGCCAACCTCTAAAATGCACACTTGACTTGAGGCAAAGGGGGAGAATAGGCCTGCGTGTGTGCGTGCCTGCCTGCCTGCGTGTGTGCCTGCGTGCGTGCGTGCGTGCCTGCCTGCCTGCGTGCCTGCGTGCTACACTTTAAGACAGTAGCAGTGTGTGGGGGGGCGTGTGCACAAGCATATGCACATGGTCATGTCATGGTCATGTCTTTCTGTAGGTAGATAGGGGGTGCTTGTTTTTTTCTTTATTTTCATTCATAACATTAGCATGCCTTTTTTTGACAGGCACGGAGCCAGTTTTCAGAGGGAGGGCTGATGACACCAGCAACTTTGGTGAACCTGATCAACCCAGCACCAACCACTGTGCCCCTCCTCCTCTGCCAACTGCACCACATGGCTCCACCATCTCAAAAAGGCACAGACACTACTCCTACTACTTCCTGCGAAGGATGAGAGAAGAGCCGACCGCCCCACATCGGCACTCACCACCTTCTACAGGGGTGTCATTGAGAGCATCCTGACCAGCAGCCTCTCTGTCTGGCAGCCGTCAAGCTGAAGACTAGAAGGCAGTACAGAGAGTGTGGTGAGAACGGCAGAAAAGCTCATAAGATCACCCCTACCAGCCATTCAGGATCTGTACACTTCACACTGTTCCAAGAGGGCAATGAACATCATAAAGACACAACTCATCCAGCATACAGACTGTTCTCCCTACTACCATCAGGGAAGCACTAGCCCAGCATGCGGTGCCGCACAAGCACACTGGGAAACGGCTTCTTTCCACAAGCCATCAGACTCCTCAACGCACTGAAGAAAACCACATGAATATTCCAAGGACACTGGAGAATATTCCATGAACACTTCTTTCACCATGCCACTTACACTTTACTCATTGCACCTTATATACAGCATCTTCACATCACCTGTATGATCTCCTCCTGCCGTGTGTGTGTGTGTGTGTGTGTCCACTGTGTTTGTGTATTTATTGTCCATCAGTATGTTAATCTTCTTATTGCACACTGTTTGTCTCTCTGTGTGACTGTATTTATTGTATGTATCAGTCTGTATTTCATGCCAATGCATTATTTTTAGTTATTAGTTAAACTGCACATTGGAGACTGGTCAAACACAATTTCAAACTTTGTGTTAACCCTCCATAGATTTTTATTAAAAAAATGGAGTCTAATCTACTGTACTACACAGGCTATCAACAGACCACACAGTTGAGTGCTGTTTTATGCACTCTGAATATGAGAAGGAGAGGTAACCGTTCACACTTCATAGTGTAAAAGTAAACAGAAATACATTTTCACATTTCATTCCTGTCTCATTCACTTCTTTGAGCAATGTATGTGGCCTACATGCAGGGAAGCTGACAGGGGGGACAAAGGGGTCCGTTGACCTGGGCCCAGTGAGACGAGGGGTCCAGGAATGGGTCCTCATTACATCATACCTGCAAACTCGTCACCTTTTGGTGACAGTCACCTTTTCCTGTCCAATTAGGTCATTCACGTGAATAGAAATAGAACCCCCGCTCTACACTGTCACCTTTTTTTCTTTGACGAGTTTGCAGGTCTGTTACATTGTATGTAGTCTATGTATTGAGTGGGGGGCCCTTTCAGATGACTTTGTCCTGGGCACAGCCAAAGCTGTCAGCGGTCCTGATTATGTACGCACAAACACTGGTTCTGATGGTAGGAAAAATGTTCTCTGTTTTCTGATGGCCTTTGAATTAAGACAGGCCAATCTGGAACCTCTCCTGGATAAAGAGGTAAGCTTCAATAGTGTGGTCACTCCTAAATCATAGACAGACATGGAGTATGGTAGGCCTATGGTAATGAAGAAATTGTTTTTCTCCAATAAAACAAACAAATAGCCTATTGCTATTTCAAATACTATTTCATATATTTTTTCATTAATATGTGCTCTTTCCAAGCTGACCACATTGCCACATAAATGTGGTGAGGTGACACTCATTACTTTAAAAAGTCGGGAATGTGTTGCTGATGTTTTACATCGTTTCAAACTTTTCTAAGTAGCCTATATCATGTCTTACCAAGTGAACAACCTCGCCAAAAAGGGTTTTTTAATTATTATTTTTCCGGGTGTGTTAATATCCTGGAAAGGATGTTTAATCATATAGCCTACACAGTGTTAACAGTGACCTAGACACACACAGCTAGGTAAGGTAATGTCAACGTCGTTGTGTTGACATTTTGGCGACCTGGTACGTTGCTATGACAAATTTGTGCATAGCGACACGAGTCCTAAACAGTAGGCTACAATGTCCGAGGTACGGGAAGACAAAGCAAAAGACATATTGGGATTAGAAAACGTGTGATTTATCTCACTTTCTTACATAAATTGTTGAGAATATTATGTCAGTGGAATGTTCAGTGAAACGTTTCTCTGGAAGATAACAATTTGCACGGGATATCTTTGTAACAAACATGGAGCCTTCATCCGGAAATGGCCTTGAAAATGACATCATGCAGTATCCCTTCAAGATTGGCCAATACGTCAAATGCCGGGAACGCCCATGGGCGTGCTTGCATTAAGGGTGGAACTGTTTTACTGCAGCTGGACCCTTCTCCAGTGAACAGTCATCATCAGAGCCTTGACTTTTGGAGCCGTTCACAAATTTCAATCTTGAATTACCAGTATATCAACAATGGAATGCTGGTTTGTTTCGAACCGCACCATATTTTCTTTTCCTTGTGTCATGTTGATTGTACGAATGCAACCCATGGGTGAATGAGGTGTGTATGTAGATGCAGATTTCCAACGTAATGAAAGCCAGATAGACAGGCATGCAAGATATGCATACAAAAAGATATAAAAGACATCATAAACACTATCTTTACTGTAGCAGAAGTTTGTAAAAAGGTCCAAAATAAAAGGTCCAAATGAGGAACGGACATGGTTCAGCTGTGTTGCTTTCTCTGAATACTAGTCACTGACTTGTATGTAGCCTATGTTTCAATATCAGATGAACGAGAAAGGGGATTCATCATAGTCCCAAGCTGATGACACTGATGCAGTGTGATGTGTCCCATCCCCCCCAGACTACAACAACACCCCAAAAGACGTTCGTTATCTGGGAAGTACTCTGCCTTGGCTCCCACGTGGTCGCAACCATTGGTAAGAACAACAGTCAAACACCTTTTATTTTGAAAACTGCCATTACATGACAATATTTCGCCCTTCACTATTATTCTGACAAAATACACACTGTTTTATTGTGCACCAGGTCCCTCTACCATCCACATCACCACCAAGTACTGCACTTCCATCTGCTCCTTCATCCAGGCCATCAAATGTCGCAAGTGAGGAGGAGGCTGACTCAGAAGTTGATATGGAATGTGAACTACTTGATCTGAGCAAAAGTTTTGAGGATTGCGGCATGAAAGATGTCAGCTTTGTACTGCCAAGCTCCCAGTCATCTTCCAGCGCAGGGACTATGTCGGGGTCTGGAAGCCTTTCTCAAGACACAGAGAGAGGGTGGGGACAGAGGAAGTGGTTGGTGAATAGTCGAGTCATAAATGGAGGTTCCGTGACCAACCTCTGGCAACAATGTTTTGATGATTGATTTGACCTCTATGGACCCTTTAGAAAAGATTTAGCCCCCATGTCCCTCGCAAAAATCCCGGGCTTTTTTGCTAGAGAGCCAAATTCAAAATGGCGTCCGGCGGCATCTCTAAAAAATAACTTTTGATCTGAATGACCTAGAATCATGTATGAAGGCACTTTTTCATATGAGTCAACCATGAGGATTCCAAATCTGACATCATTTTGGTTATAAAACTTCGTTTTGACAGCGAAATTCAAGATGGCCGCCATCTAGAACCGTTATTTTCGACCTTTTTAGGCCGTCACCGCCCAAAATTATCATATTTGGACTGGGAACCTCCCAATTTGTGTGACAGTATTTCTCATGTAAAGATATTGAGAGAATATCTGATCTACAAGCCCAGAATTCCTCATATTGGGAGGCGTAGTGGGCTTGAACACTGTAGATGGGCTATTTTAACAATGTGTCTTTTTTTAGTAGGCTATTATTTGACAATTTGGCCGATATTTTAGCATTGTTTGATGATTACTTTGGATGCAGTGATGGTCTTTCACTTTGAGAGTCCTTACATCATGACCCCACCCCCCCAAAACAGGGGGTCTTGACCCACAGGTTGAGAACCACTTATCTAGAAGGAAAAACCCTTCACGTTTCACATTTTCCAAGCATTCTTGCACAGGGAAGCCCGTTGAGGAACTCGAGGCAAGAGCTGCTGAAATGGAAGAAGTGTGCTCACAGCAGTGATCAACTTGGTTGAAGACAGTCAGTTTGTGAAGCTCCCCGAGCTGCAAGAACACTGTGTTGTTGAGGAATGTGTGGTCTTATTCAACCCCAATGGCACATACAGGAAGACGCAGAAGAGCAAGCTCATCTCGAAGATCTCCCTCCACCCTGTTTTGATTTAAGAATCCTATCTTGCTCTAATTCAGTGGTTCCCAACCTATGGGTCAGGACCCCCCTTATGGGTCGCCAAAGATCCACAGGGGGTCGCGGAGCCCTCTTGATTTTAAGGGGTTTCGTTTTAAATATATATAGCCCATGTTGAATAAAAGACAAAGCATTTAACTAATAAATGCATAGACGCAACAAATTGTAAGTGCTACATTAAACATTTATTCTATATTTGACCAAAGACAAATTGAGGAATAAAATAACTAAAATAAGTTATCGCAGGAAACGGAGGGCATCTTGTGACTCCGTCTCGTGCGGGCGCTCGCGTGGTTGGGTCACCAAAGCTTGCAATAGTAAAAACATGGGTCCCCTAAGAAAGAGGTTGGGAACCACTGCTCTAATTGACATAGGCATGATCTGGAGGATGGGAACCCCATCAGCAGAAGATTAGCAGACACAGGATGGCACCCTATACAAGTAGTTTGGGCTATGCCCAAAAACTGTCATCCATCATCCTTGCCTTCTCATGCTCCCAGTATCATCGGTGCCAATGATCCCTACAATACATCATACTTAACAAAAGAAGACGAACGAGACCTGCGCATACATGGTAATGCACATACACATGAAATTGACAAGTTCCCATCTGCCAAGTCTTTCAAAATGTTATTGTGTAGTGTCAAAAACAAGAAAAAGACTACACCATTAAGCAGTCTGAAGCTCTTCACTGTTAATTATGGTCAATGACAGTCAGGTTGTAGTTTCCCTGTTGTTATTGATGCAGCTGATACCTATGTCTACGGCAGCTTCCTGGCATGCTATGCATTAAGAGAGACAAAGAGACGGTCCTCTTCTGTGACCTTTTGACAGAAGAGATGGCAGATAGCCTGTAAAACAGTGTAGCTGCACAATGCCATGATGCCAACTCAAGGTTCTATGAAAAAGGAAAATCATCAGTGTATGAGCTCCCAGGGTCACCCCTATGTTGCCTGGGAGCTATGTTCCCAGAGTCCTATGTCCCCCCTGCCACCGGGGAACTTAGAACCCTTTTTTCAAAAAAGGGTTCTATTCCTGCTGCTTCCATGTAGACTGCTGAGGCATGACTAGCGAGGGTTGTTGTTAGTTACGGTTAGGCTGCCACTGTTCGCAAACTTGACATGAAATACGCATGGCAACCGTTCGTGCAAGAGATATGCATGTGAAGCATCCTGGGCCATACAATGCGGGGAACATGGGACACTTTTGAGAAAAAGGGTCAGTAGTTCCTCAGTCCCATACAAAGACCGGGGAATACAGGACCCGGGGAAGCTATACGCTATACTCCCAACCATGTTTGAGTGGCGATGGGTGGTTCTTTAGTGTGGGGTGGCGCACTAGATGCGGCAAGTAGTTGGGACAGAGGCAGTGTTGGCATAAGCTGTCTGCATATGGAGGGAGACAGATAAAAGACTTTCTCTTCATGGTCTTCGACTTGTAAGCACAGGCTTCAGCCATGGTGCTTTTCTTGTCTACATAGATCATCTGTCTCGTGAACACAAACAGCTGTTGTACTCCCTCTTCAAGGTGAACAGAGAGCAACCGAGAGTTGCTGCCTTGCCACAGAGCTCTTTATCACCTTTTCATGTACTGATGATTTTTCTTTTTCATAGAACCCTACAGGTAAGTTGGCATCACAGCCTGTAAAATAGTGTAGCTGCACAATGCAGTCTGCCATCTCTTGTCAGCAGGTCATGGAAGAGGACAGTCTCTTCGTTTCTCTTAATGCTTAGCATGCCAGGAAGCTGCCATAGACATCGGTATCAGCTGCATCAATAACAACAGGGCCACTACAACCTGACTGTCATTGACCATCATAAACAGTGAAGAGCTTCAGACGCTCAATGGTGTAGTCTTTTTCTTGTTTTTGACACTACACAATAACATTTTGAAAGACTTGGCAGATGGGAACTTGTCAATTTCATGTGTATGTATGTGCATTACCATGTATGCGCAGGTCTCGTTCGTCTTCTTTTGTTAAGTATGGTGTATCGTAGGGATCATTGGCACCGATGGAGCATGAGAAGGGAGCATGAGAAGGCAAGGATGATGGATAACAGCTTTTGGGCATAGCCCAACCTACTTGTATAGGGTGCCGTCCTGTGTCTGCCAATCTTCTGCTGATGGAGTTCCCATCCTCCAGATCATGCCTATGTCAATTAGAGCAGAGTTTCTCAAAGTGGAGCGCAAGCCTTCCTGGGGGGGCGCGGAGGCATCACAGGGGGGCCGTGTGACATCTGCCCCCCCCCATCCCCCCCCCCAAAAAAAAGATTTCCTATATGGCCAATAAGCCAATATGTTTAAAGTCCCCCTCACCAACATTATATTATTCATTGTCATTGATTTGAATAGAATAGGAAATGAACACACATCTGCACTGCATTCGACTGCAGTCCCTCTTTGTTTTATCTCACCTTTCCTTTAATTCTGCGCAGCAATTGCAAAATCAATTTGCGCAAGTACTGCTTTTGCTTAGAAACCATTTATTTCCTAATTTACCTCAGGTCAGACATAACTATGATAGCGCCAGCCAGAAGTGATTTTTACCCCACAAAAAGGGGGAGGGGGCACGGAGGCATCCAGACCCTCTGAGGGGCAAATGATGGGAAAAGTTTGAGAACCACTGAATTAGAGCAAGATAGGATTCTTAAATCAAAACAGGGTGGAGGGAGATCTTCGAGATGAGCTTGCTCTTCTGCGTCTTCCTGTATGTGCCATTGGGGTTGAATAAGACCACACATTCCTCAACAGCACAGTGTTCTTGCAGCTCGGGGAGCTTCACAAACTGACTGTCTTCAACCAAGTTGATCATTGCTGTGAGCGCACTTCTTCCATTTCAGCAGCTCTTGCCTCGAGTTCCTCAACAGGCTTCTCTGTGCAAGAATGCTTGGAAAATGTGAAACGTGAAGGTCTTTTTTTAACTAGATAAGTGGTTCTCAACCTGTGGGTCAAGACCCCCTGTTTTTGGGGGGTGGGGTCATAATGTAAGGACTCTCACTGCATCCAAAGTAATCATCAAACAATGCTAAAATATCTGCCAAATTGTCAAATAACAGCCTACAAAAAAGACACATAGCCCATCTACAAGCCCACTACGCCTCCCAATGTGAGGAATTCTGGGCTTGTAGATCAGATATTCTCTCAATATCTTTACATGAGAACACAAATCACAAATTGGGAGGTTCCCAGTCCAAATATGACAATTTTTGGGCGGTGACGGCCTAAAAAGGTCGAAAATAACAGTTCTAGATGGCGGCCATCTTGAATTTCGCTGTCAAAACGAAGTTTTATAACCAAAATGATGTCAGATTTGGAATCCTCATGGTTGACTCATATGAAAAAGTGCCTTCATACATGATTCTAGGTCATTCAGATCAAAAGTTATTTTTTAGAGATGCCGCCGGACGCCATTTTGAATTTGGCTCTCTAGCAAAAAAGCCCGGGATTTTTGCGAGGGACATGGGGGCTAAATCTTTTCTAAAGGGTCCATAGAGGTCAAATCAATCATCAAAACATTGTTGCCAGAGGTTGGTCACGGAACCTCCATTTATGACTCGACTAGAACGAATCAAACCTCTTACAACTCTTTCAAACATGTCCTAGTTGCATGAGTCTTATAACTGAGACGACGATCACCACCAAACTCTGAGTTTTGGCCTTTCAAACACATGACGCTAAAAACCTTGCAACTTATATACTGACAATTATCGCATGGGACGTGACAGGGGGGTGGGGGCCATTAGAGGTGTTACAGGTCCATCTAATTAGTATTCAACTAGCAGAGAAACAGGATGACTTACAATTACTTTTTCACTCATTGTAAGGAAACTTTCTAAATGCTCTTTTTACGTTTATGTTGCAAACACTTTTGTTTACAAGGTACAAACTTCAAAAGTCTTGGCTAAATATATTTACAGTATGTTTTCTTGCACTGACTGAAGACCTCAAACTTTTTTTTTTTTTTTTAAATACAGCTTTGTTTACAATCTAAATAAAAATTGTTTACATTATATTCACTTTACTGTCATATTCGTTTTGTGAGGCTTTTCAGAATACAACCATATGTGCCACTTCAACATATATGTTTACAGGTCAAGGTGTTGCAAACTAGGCCTACCTCAAAGCCCATGAGAGGCCTTGGACAAAAAAACCCCACAACAAAACAGGACTCTGCATTTTTCATTACTGTCTGACTGTAGCTTATGCTGTGTTGTTGAATGAATGTCTATTATGAATGACATTTTGAACAAATAAAGCCCAAACACAACTGATCTTGGTTCTTTCCATTTATTGAAAATTTACAATAGATGGTAATGATATTACTATAAAATTTACAATAGATAGTAATGACATCTACTCAGTATTATATATGCATTAGGTATATGCTTGTCAAAAGAAGCTGATAGTCTCTAGCAGTGCATCTGAACACAATTGAGGCAATAATGAATTGTAAAACGTGTTTGCAATGCTTGGCAACTGCAGTCGGGGGTTGGACATTTCCTGTTGTATCACAGTGCAGGTAGGCTATTTGGATGTAGCCTACGAACGTTTTTGAAGGTAAGATAATAGTGTAAGATGCTATTCGAATATATTGCGGAGCTCTACATCCGTGAATCCAACGTAGTCTCCGCTGGGAGATAGACACTTGCTTCTGATAAGGCTCACGATGCAGCTGGGAATCACCTTTATGTGGCCTGGTCCCAGTCGTAGCCCTCCAAGTGCCCAGTCGAGAAGAATTCGATATGCTACTAGCCGAAATTGTTGCCTATGGAAAAAATGATCACAGTGATTATTATGCAGTAATGCATGAGTGAGAACATACTCTGAATTGCAACAGTCTTAGGGGTCTTACACACCAAGGCGGTAAAGCGTCGCGGAACGGCCACGTTTTTTACCGGCGTCGGTGAAAATACATTGAAACCTATCTGTCCTTACACACCAACCGGCGGTAGTCGGGCGTCAGCGGCGCGGGAGCCGGCTCCGCGCCGCGCTGCATTTGGAAAATAGAACTCGAGCGTATTTTTCACGCCAGCGACCGGCGGTGTCTCATTCAAATGAATGGCAAAGTAGCATGCTAGCTTTGGCTGTGGCTAGGGTTTTGAATAGGACTGGCCGCGCACGCCGACGCTGTCAGTGTGCAAGGCAGAGAAAAGCACGCCGGCCAAAACTAAGCAGAAAGACCGCGTCCGTCCTGCGACCGTTCCGTTCCGCCTTGGTATGTTTTGGCCCTAACGGTGACAATTCGAATGTGCATCACACGTTCATTATCATGCTACTTACTCAACAGACAGCTGTCCATTTGGTCCTCCAGTTTAGTTTGGGAACACGAAAAAACGTTTCTACGACTCCGCGGTTCATCAAGGCACGAACATCCTCTATAGAGTTGTAAGACAACATGCCTGGTTAGAATCACCCAGCCGTTCACCTCCTGGACGCAAATCCCACTCGATAGCCTACAGCACAGCCATTCATCTTCGGTTTTCATCATAGAACAGTGCACCACCAGATACTGATCGTGAGCGCGCTACTGGTTGTAGCTTGGTCCGCTGTTCCATAGCCTGTCTCTGCCGATCCTTTCCAACAGCTCCTCATCTGTATACACAGACTCAAAACGATACGGACGGCCATCATACACAGTCATCTTCGAATTCAAAGTCAGAATCTTCTGCCATCATCTGTAAAAGAGAAAGTTTTCACAGCCTTGCTTGCTAACTGCTTACTTGCAAATGCAGACCGCAACAACAAGCGATGCAATGGCTGTCAGCTTGCTGCTGTCAGTGGTGTCGCCAGCCGATGACGTCACGGCGCCGCCTTCCCTTTCAGTTTTCAGAAACAAATGAGTACAAGTAGGCAGGGGTGTGACAGACGCGCTAAATGTTTGATTCGACTATGGCACAACTGTACAGTACAACATTTAAAAAGTGGGGACAACTCATTTATAGGCTTGGTTATATTGCCCCTACGGCTACCGTTGAGTGGATACCGTCTGACACAATATCTTCCAAACGGCACCAAATGGGAAAAAAGTGGTATGGGTGTGTAGAGTGATGTGTTTTACTACAGAAATAAGGCCCCATATGCAAAAAAAACGTTTTTTCCCTTTAAGCAGTATCAGGGCTGGACTGGGACAAAGTCAGAGTCAAAGTCGGCCAAGTCAGGTCCGCCAAGGATTGAGAGAGAGAATGAAGCCTGTGGCAATAATTTTAAGTCATCCATTATGAGCTATTTTGACCACAACAGGCAAAATTAATATTTAAATCTGACTCAGAAAGGTCAGCTGTAGCAGCATGAGGCCTGATACCACTACATTGAGGGGAGAACCAGGCCAAAATCATCAACAGCCCACCGGGCAAGTGCCCTGTATGCCATATGGCCAATCCAGCTATGGGCAGTATGCTTCTGTCACTCGGAGACAAAGAATCCATTTGAGTGTGGCGGTGGATGTGTGAGCACCTACCTGGGACCTTGGCAATGTGCGAATGGAAAATATGTCCAGAAGGGGTGATGCGGGGGCTGTGGGAAATATTAATCCTCCACGGCACACACAAGAGAGGCAGACCTTGGCCAGGTCTTAACACAGCTGACACTCATTCTGTCCTCTCAGGCTACTTCCTCCATATCCCAATTTCTCGCTAACTCCCATGTGAGCCTCAGGCGCAGAGATAGAGAGAGAGAGAGAGAGAGGTTTGTTCGGGCAGACAGGTGCAGGTGCAGATGACTCACTGCCTGTCAGTCTGAATTAGGGTTGGCAACCTCAGCCCTAAGAGGAGGCCAGTCTACAAAACCTGCCCTTGGCTGCTTTCTCTGCTCTTCATTGTATTCATTTTTGTGGAGGTGGATGAGAATACATGAACCTCACAGTGAGAGGCAGCCTGAACTCCGAAGTTGTAATCTAGTATCGCATATTCCGGTTCTATAAGACGGTTCTACATGTGTGAGGTTAGTGTAGACCAGTGATTCTCAAAGTGTGGTCCGCGACAGAGCTCAGGTGGTCTGCAAAGGGATTTCTACTTTTCCAAGACAAGCTAGCAGAAGGCTATATTTGTAACATAATTACAAAGCCAAACATGCCTCTAGTCATATTTCCACCACAATAAGACAGGGTTGTAAGTGGGAATAAAAAGTAAGTGATCTGCATCAATATTAAGCGTCGAAATAGCACCCGTCAACTCTCAATTCAGTTGACAGGTGGTCCCTGAACATTTTTGGGGGGACAAAGTGGTCCTCGGTCTGAAAGTTTGAGAATCACTGGTGTAGACCATTGACTTCATTATGTTAACTACTGCATACAATCAGCTCATGGAAGGAACGAGAGTTACGGATTGTAAACTTCCAAAGGCAGGTTGTACATCACTTTAACACACTTTGATGACCCAGAATACCCAGTGACTGTAATATTGCATCTCCATTCAGCCTTGGTAACATATTGCCCTCATAGTAGAGTTGCTATGGCTAGGGGTTGTCCATCATACTAATGGAGTGTAATTCATTGTGCTAGGTGGGCCAAGTGCAAATGTGTGGGCAAAAAAATTCTAACCCGGTGCCAATTTTACTGTGTGGGTTTGTGGTCAAAGATCAAAGTAACCACTAACAATGGTGTGGTGTGAATGATGGAGGATGAAAAAAGGGTGGGTGTGTATTAAAGTATAGAGAGTAACAGAAAGATAATGGAATGTGGTGTAAGAAATATCTCACAAAAATTGTATTGACCTCATTTCACATTATAAAAGTCATTTTGCCTACATTTTATCGCTGATAGATTTTTGCTTTCAGGCACATAATTTAAGACGTTTAATCACGTTATCTTCTGAAACACTATAGCTCCACAGTAAAATGAACATATGAGCATTAATGTGACATTATATATGCATAGCTACTTAAACTAAGTATGCATTTTTCATGTACCAAAGATGTGCCTATAGCAAGAGTTTTGCAAAGTGCTGGCCTCAGCCATATGTCATAGACTACTGTAAGGCATTTAGGACAAAAGAAATCACCTCTTTCTCCAAAATAATACTCACTTCTCACGATAGCCACACATTGTTTTCTACATGATGTGCACCTCTGCAAATTTAACAATTTGACATAGATATAATTTAGATTTCTAGACATTACCAAAGGCGTGCTTATGTTGATTTACTTCAAGTTGCACTGACAAAAGAAATCCGATTTCTGGAGAAAAAAAAACATGCCCGCCTCGATGATACTGACAATTAATACTCATCTTAAACACAAGATCAAAATGAAAGTTTCAGATTGGTTGCACTACAAAATAGGCATGTTTTACCACAGGGTAGCGCAGTTTTTTCTCTCTCTGTAAATCGAAATAGTATCTTCCCCACTTAATGATGTCGACATGCATCTGAAAATAGTCAGAAAATGACTGCATTCACAATTAGGGGTGTGCAAAATAATCGTCATATCGATGCATCGCGATACTTACTCTCACGATACAATGCATCGATTCATGACAAGGTATCGTGATACTTATTTTCTCAATATACTGCATGGATTCATGACAATTGATTATTTGATAACAATAAAATTCGATTTGCCACGAGTTATTTTGTTCAGTAGAGAATAGGTAATATTTCTGTTGTGATGTAAGCTCTCTCCCAGATGATAGAATGCTTAAATAGAATGAACTGACTTAAGAAAGCTACACAGCAACTGACAAATAAGCTGTATTTTACACATTTACTGAAGTAAATATCGCAATGCATCACAGCAGTACATGAATCGCAATGCATCATGATAGAATCGCATCGTGGCATGTGTATCGTGATGCGCATCGAATCGTGAACCCTTTGCCAATACCCACCCCTATTCACAATGAGGTGTTTCGGGGGGGAAAGGAAGAGTAGTTTCCATGGAGCAGTTACTTTGTTCTCCAGTTTCTCTTAAACATTTGCATGACAGGCACACTAGTTGTATAACAGGAATGACAGTTAAAAAAACATTTTTTTTTGTTTAAAGAAACATTTTTAGCAGTTTCTGTCTGGTGTACTAGATTTAACATTTAGGAAGCTTTTATTCAAAGTGGCACAGAAGTGCACAACCTTGTTTTGGGGCTTGTTAGGCTGCATGTTCACCGGGAGAGGAGAGCAGAAACGCAGCTTCATCTCCATACTGCTGTAGCTATTACGCCTCACTTCAAATGCCCAAAGAACACAAACAAAAGACATACAGATTCAGCCGCCCTTTGAAGCAAATACATTGAAAATGCCCTTTTTCTAGAGTTTCTCGATCTGAAGGAGAGAAATAACAAGGTTGGAAGAGTAGGGAATGGAAAATTGTTTGCTTTGGAAATCATAGTGAAGGGACAGAGGATGAGCACTTCAGAGGTTTAAGAGAGCCACTGGGCAGAAAAAAGGAGAGAAGGAACATTTCCAGCAGCCAGCCAACCACACTCAGATGAAGGATGGCAGTTTGAAATCGAAATGAATTTTTGAAATGAGAAATTCTCCCCCCCTCTGAGCCATTTGCCGGGGACTTCATTTTGCAAAATATAACAGACATTAAACACCCCTCAAGATGGCTAATCCCTAATCGGCAGTTCAATTTCCTTATTCGCCCCTTCACCCCTGTCCCCACCGCACTGCTCCTTCAAGCAACAAATGAAGTGTAATTTGCAAATCACAAGTGTGGAAATATTTTTTCCGAGACTCCCAGCCAAGGTGGGAGGTAGAGTGCGTGGGGGCAAGAGATGGGCTGAGTCTCAAATGCCGCACTTGTGCACTTCGGGCACTGTTTTTCAGTGCCTAGGGCGCTCAGGCTGAAAAGTTCAGTTGAGCCAGTGCACTGAAAGTGTCAGGATGATCCCCTAACAATGGTGGAAAAATGCAGTGCTTGAATGATGGACGCCGCATTAATCATAGGCCCGCGGACCAAAGTTGGGCCACGCTCTCAACCTCCCGGGCCGCAGACAACTTTCAATTTTTCACCAGTGGGCCGCGGGACCGTTATCAAATAGGCCTACTAGTGTGCGTCTTTTCCCTCCAAAGCAACACTGTCATAACGCAATGACCCGCTGTTTGTTGTTGTTTGTTGAAGGGCGATTCATTACGAACAAGACAGTAACACAGCCTGTGATGGTAAACGCAATTTGTGGGCTATCAGTGTTTTGAAAAAGAGAAATTACCAACCGGTTTCGGTTTCCAGCTGATTTGGCGACATCCTAACATCCTCACGTTTTAGTGGTAAGTGTTCAACCGTTAGGCTACTAAAAACCATTCTAGTTACTGAATCTTTATCCCTTACATTGTAAAAGGAAAGCGATAGTACCGGAGGTAGAAGATAATGACAGGGGGATACGTGTTTCGCAGCCACCGTTTCACCAGCTGTTCACTCCGACTGGTGCCTCGAAGTTTTGCCGCTAGTAGAACTAGCCTCTGAATTAGCGCTCTGATTGGTCAATGTTTCCCCCGACACACGTTGCCGGCCAATGGGAACGACAGGCAGAGGCAGACCAACAAAAGAGCAATAGAATGTTGCTCAACCGTAATGTCTGTAGAACTAGCAGATTCTATAGGCCTGTTTCCACCAAGCAGTACAGTATGGTACGGTGCAGTTCGTTTCGCTATTGTGTGCGTTTCCATGACAAAACTTACCGAACCGTACTCAATAAGGGGTACCAAACCGTACTGGAAAATGGTACCCTTCAGGAGGGGTACCAGTTTATGGTACGGTTCGACAATTATCTGCGTTTGTCCCTAAATATAAACATTGCTCCCGCGATTAACTTCAAAATAGCAATGGACATAACTGACAGGCTGATATAGGCCAGTGTTAATTTCGTGACGAAATATTTTCGTCATAAATATTCGTAACGATTGTTTTTCCCCTGACGACAATACAACGATGACGAAAAAAACAGCATGCGTTTGTACGAAAAATATAACGATATTGATTAATATTTTCGTCAAAAAAATAAAAATGTGACTACAATACCACCTGAGACGAAAACCAATAGGAAGCATTTTTGTTAATATGTCACTGAAACATTGGAAAAGAATTGCCTGCTATTTCGCAAGGCGCGAGCCTCATCTGCTTCGCGTCTCCTCTCTCCTCCCCTCCCTCACACACACACGCAGCAGGCACAGTGACAGGCAGTGACCGTGACCCTTTTTTAACAGCAGTAGCCTACTTTTCAGTGCAATCCTGGCTGGAGAAAATATTGTTGCCCATTTATCCATGAGGAAGAAGTTTAAGCAGTCATGAAATAGGTGGTGGTGCTGTCGCACAGTAGCAAACATCTTTCTCTGCATTTTTGTGGAACTTCACTCCCTGCGCTTTCATGAACCTGCTACCCGACGGTCGTTGTTTGATCTTTTTTCAATGTTCGCTAATGTTTGTAGGCTAATTTAAGGGTCTATGCGTAGGCAAAAGCCTTCTGATAAGAATCACTTTAGTGCCGATCGCAAAGGATTCGGAAGTGTGGAGTTTTGCGACTTGTTTCAGTGAAATAGGAAGTGAACGACCCTTCCACGCTTTCAAATGAGTTATTGCAATAACGTCCTGCGAATGCATGCAACCATGGACACACAACCATGTCAACGAGAACGCGTGTCACGTGCCATCACAACTTTGCATCAAGGGAGAGAGAGAGAGAGAGAGAGAGAGAGAGAGAGAGAGAGAGAGAGAGAGAGAGAGAGAGAGAGAGAGAGAGAGAGAGAGAGAGAGAGACGTCTTCCAACAGGTGCCGTGCCATTGTAATGCACTGAATGCTAGTCCAGGCTGATAACAAATGCGCAATAGCGACAGAGCACAAGAGAACCACTGACGCACTCGCACACAAATCGCAGAATGCGGTTTCATGTCAGCAAACAGGAAAACGTGCGCAATAAGCATTAGAAAACACCCAACTGCATGTCATCAAAACATGCAGAATTGCTTTAGAGCGCTTTCCTGATCATAATGTATTTGCGTAGCACACATAACCAGCTAAACCAGCTGTCAAGTGCTGCCGTCCGAAGCTAGTATGCTACAAAGCAAAGTTCCGTACCTCTCATAAAACCGTCTCTGTAGAAAGCCACAATACACAGAAACTAAACCAAAATACTTTAGGAAATATGACACCAGAAGCAAAGTACCCTATAATATTTGCCGCGGCGGGCTCAGTGATGAATGAAACAACTTAGCCTACCTGTACTGCTACCATCCGATGCCTTCTTCTAGCCCACCATGACAACTGGATTTTGGCTACGATTGAAACTTGTCACTTTCAAGACATTAACTTCGGTTATTTGACTGTTCTGCCATCAGCGACGCCACGACATAGGCTATGTGTTATTCCAAGTGGGAAATGTAGAGCTGTCTTTGCTAACTAACTTTTTTTCAGGAGCGCGCGAGTTTTACGCACAGAAGCAAAAAGCAGGCTATCTGCCTTTGTAAATGAATGGTGCCCAATGGAGTCTCTGCTCTTTAATTTGCTTCATGCTGCTTCTTCTCATATACTATGTTGCATTGTCACAACATTCATAGAAGACACAATAGGCGTAATATTTATTTAAAAAAAAACAAAAAAAACTTCCTCCACTGGTGAAGGTACCCACAGTGCGTACGGCCGTACGGCTCCAGGCGTCCTTGCCTGCATGCACCTACTGTACCCCCGCACCTACTGTACCCCCCATTTTTTCATAACGTGCAGTCCCATATTCCCCCGAAGTCGTTCTAAAATATCGACAGAAATTTATGAGTGTCGCGGCCATGATTTTTTTTACACATTGGACGCACTGGCTTATAAGACGCTCTGGCAGTTTTTTTTTTTTTTTACAATATTTTCTTATTAGCCTACAATATGTTATTTTAATCATTGATTTCCCCAAATGGTAGGCCCTATTTTAGTTTGACAATTTTATAGAGAAGTGTAGACAAGAGGAAATAATGTAATAGCCTATTTTAGTCGACTAAAATGAATTTAGATTTCGTCGACTAAAATTGTATGAATTTTAGTCGACTAAAACTAGACTAAAACAAAAATGATTTAGATGACTAAATTGTGACTAAAACTAAAATTACATTTTCGTCAAGAGACTAAAACTAAAACTAAATTAAAAATTCCTGTCAAAATTAACACTGATATAGGCCTGCATATCTGCATTTCTCTTCATTATTATTTTTTTAAATGGAGAAAACAAACATCTGGACAAACGTCTGAAATTCAGACGTTTTGGAGGATAATGAGGGAAGTCTCGTCTCGGAAAGCGGGGAAGTAAGCGACAGACTGGTTGCCTAGCAACTCACACGCAATTTACTCCACAGCAGCTGGAGCAGCGCAGAAAAAAGGGATTTGACTGTGAATCTACCAGAGGTTACGCCAAGTTTGGTGTAATAAGCAGCCACATGTGTAATACTAATATCAAAGCATTCTGTACTGTACCGTACTGCTTGGTGAGTACCGTATCCACTCTATCTGTCTGTCTGTCTCCGTCTGCCTACCCCCCCCCCCCCAAAAAAAAAACCCTCTTCGGATCTATACGATTCACGTAGGGTGACTTCATGTAATTTGAGCCATCAGCCAATTTGAGCCATTTAAGGTTTGAGCATCCTGGCCCTTTAAATATGAGCAGCCATGACTGCCAACTATTTCAATGGTATGCTACAACTGTACTTGATGTAAAATAATACATTTGATTGGTGTATGGTTGATATGGTGGGCGTAGCAATGCCACACTTCAGGACTGCTTGGAAGATCTGTGAGGTAAGTGGACTGGCAGGCAATTCTGTCTTGAAACTTATAAGGTTCATAAGTTTTTTTTAATAAAAAACCAACATACAGCTTTAATATTTAGTGTAGATGCATGTTATATAGTCAGTTATTAGATATAATTATGAATTTGTGTTAAGAGGAGCTATTTTTTTTTAAATAACACTTTTTGGTGGCGGCTCAAATTACCTTAATGTACTGAGATCATTTGAGCTTTAAGCTAAAATGAGCCACCTTCAGATGTACTTTAGCTAATATTTAATGGTATACACAATACTATCATAGCATAATATAGTGTATACTAGTATGTATTATTCATATTATTATATTATTCAATATATATTACTATATTTTATATTATATTATCTATTTATATACGGTAGGCTATAGGGATGGGAATCTTCATCATCAAAGCGATACGATGCGCATCTCGATACACATGGCAACGATACGATACATGAAATTTCCAGTGATAAGATGCGATACGATTCTCCTACCTACTGCGATGCAGTTCGATATGGCACGATGCAATTATAATGCTATGCGATGCAGTGCGATTCGGAACGATACGATGCGATACAAAACAGATTAAAATATTAAATTGATATTAAAGGGTGTGCACAAGGCTGCCGTTAGGCATAAGCAGAGTAAACAGAGCGCTTTTAGAGCCTCAACCACTTTGCCCCCAAAATTGTGGCCTCCTAAATTGAGACTGACTAAAAAACGTTAGTCAAAACATATATTTGTTAGTTATCAAAAGGGCCATCATTTTTCAGGCATACTGTAATTGTGAATACAGGAATTAGCATTATTATTAGTAGTAGTAGCAGTAGAAGTAGTATTAACTTATGAGGGGGCCTCCTGACCAGTTATGCCTAGGCCCCCAAAACCTTAGCAGCGGCCCTGGCTGTGCATATTACTTTTGAAATAGCCCATACTGGAAAACATACAGAAAGCAGTGAGAAATCATTTTGGCTTAGGCACATTGCCATGAGCAGAGAAAATGAAAAAACATATACCTGAATACCATGCCAATTAGGCCTACAGTAGGCTATATCTCTTTTTTAAATAAAAATGGGAAAACCACAGAGCTTCTGCTCATGTTGGAATATTGACCTGGACATGTAATAACTACATTTACAGGTAAGCTCTGAACAACTTATCAACTATAATTGATTCAAATTAGAACAATTTAGTAGATGTTGGGAATGGGGTTAATATCAGAAGGGGGAAATAACGTGCGTACTGGACTGAAGTGTTGGAATAGTGTACTTTTCAACTGGACTTTTTAAACTGCATGGACAATCTGCACCAGCTGCAAATCAGACCGTGTGTGTCCAGCATGAGAGCGAAATATAACAGGCTCCTAAGCAATGATGAGAACTTAGCGACTTCACTTATTTTTTACTGCACGAACAATGGACTTAACACGACTGCAGAGGCTCTGTAACGTTTTCCAACACAGTTATGTTATTTTTTTAATCTCGTGCGCTGACTACAGTATGCTTATGCTGCTGTCATTCAGAAACGGCAACATGTTGGCAGACAACTTTCTCTTGCTGTTTGTGCCACGCGTGAGCTACCCTACATATCAACTAGTGAAGCGAGTACTCTCTCCAGTCCACACGTCTCCCAGACTCGCAGAAGATGGTCGCTAGAAACTTTAATTGAAAAAGTCACCGGATGACCAGAAAACTTGCTGTACGTGTATATGACAACCAAATGTGCTCCGCATTGCTGGTTACCCGCGGGTTTGACTCAAAGGAAAATGTTTGCTTGGTCACGCCTCCTCGCACGAGAGGAAACAAGAGGAAAGGCGGTCTGAATCAGAGCAAGGTGATGTGCTTTGCGCACGAGAACAAGTCCTGAAATCGACAGTTTCTAAAAAGTTTTAAGATATATTATCCGGTTTGTACCGATGCAGACAGTCAAGATACGATGCATCTCGATTTTATTTGCGTTTCTTACCGATGCAGACGTTTGCAAATCGATGCAACCGTACCGTAGAGATCGTATCGATTTTCCGATACGTATCGGTGAATCTTCCCTTCCCTAGTAGGCTATATGCTAGGTTAGCCTAGCATAGCATACTATGCTATAGCCTAGCATAGGTCTATTTTGTGGGTGTGTGAGTGTGTGTGCATACCTTATTTATACACTACTATCCATCATCTATGTAAATAACATGAACATGTGTGTAATATGTCCAGATTATGGCAAAAAAGAAAGAACAGCGAGGAGACAAGAGGAGAATGGAGGAGAGGCAAAAGGAGAGAGGGAGGAGAGAATGCAGAGGAGAAAAGAGCAAGAGAAAAGAATGGAGAGGTGAGGTGAGGAGAAGAGCAGAAGAGAGAGGAGAGGAGAGGAGGAGAAAGGAAGAGAGAGGAGAGGAGGGGAGAAGACAAGACCAGAAAGGAAGAGAAAAGAAAAGAAGAGTGAGCGGGAAAATGAGGGGAAGCCGCAAGTACAACCAGTGGTTAGAGGAGAAAATGCAGGGAGCAATAGATGGGTATAAACAGGGACTGGAGAGGGGCGTAAAATTAAGTGTGCACTTCCTCTCGAGGCAGTGGAAGGTCCCACGTGCCACTCTTGTTCGGCGCGTTAATGGCAAAATTATTGGATCTGCCCATGTCGCAGGAAGGAAGCCCTATCTTCCTGCGGCAGCAGAAGAGGAGCTGTCTTCCCTGTTGAAAACGATGGCAGAGAGGGGGTTCCCTCTCACCAAGTTTGATGTACAACAACTTGCATTCCAATATGCTAGGCAAAATGAAATCACAGGGTTTTCAGAGAAGGCTTGCCGTGCAGGACATTACTGGTTTCGAAACTTCCTTCAGCGGAATCAAGGACTTGGAATGAGAAAACCTGAAGTACTGTCAGCAGCCAGAGCCATAGGACTGAATCAAC
Source organism: Engraulis encrasicolus (assembly GCF_034702125.1). Taxonomy (NCBI): domain Eukaryota; kingdom Metazoa; phylum Chordata; class Actinopteri; order Clupeiformes; family Engraulidae; genus Engraulis; species Engraulis encrasicolus. The sequence goes on from NC_085877.1 coordinate 2,609,757, forward strand.
AAGTGGTCAGCCGGTGGTTTAAAGTCCACACCCTCGCATCTCTGGAATTGCGATGAGACAGGACTGCAGGACCAGTTTTCATCCAGCAGGGTGGTTGGCCAAGTTGGACAACCCTGCATGGAGGTCTGCTAGGGGGAGAAGGGGGAGACCACCACCTGTCTGGCAGCCTTCAACGCAGAGGGAGAGTATAGCCAAGCAATGGTGATTTTCAAAGGAAAGAGGCTGCGCGCTGAATGGCTAGAGATGTGCCCAGAGAAAGTGACCGCCCGGGTCTCCGAAAATGGCTGGATAAATGGCGACCTGTTTACAGAGTGGGGTCAATTATTCGTTCAGTCGTTGCCAAAGGGTGACGAGAGGCCACACATCCTGCTGCTCGATGGACACAGCAGCCATGTGTATAACATGGACTTCATCAATTTAAAAATACTAATAATACTAATAATTTAAAAAAAATCTAATATTTACAATTGCTCTTGGCAAAATTAGGCTAGCCTTCTTACTACACACACACACCGAAATACGATTAGAAAAAAAAAAAAATTAAAGGTCATGAATTGTTTATATTAATATGTGTTACATTGTGTTTTAATATGTTACATTGTGTTTTTTATGTACTACTATGTTTTTATGAGAAATAAATTCATGTTTTGCATTGTATTTTTGGTGGCTCATTTAAGCTGAATAGTGGCTCAATTTAGATGACCAGGGGCCTCATGTACAAAGAAGTGCGTGGATTTCCTACCAAGAAAGTGCGGGCGCGAAAATCTTGAAAGTTACTTACGGACAAAAAAATCCGGATGTATTAACAAGTGCGTAACCAGGTTTTGCCGTGAAATCTTGCGCACGTGCACGAGCACACGCGGGTCCAAGTCCTTGCCTCCTCCCTTAAATATTCTATATGAATATTCTAATTAGTATGAACAGACACATTCATGTGCATTCATTGGTTGAAAGAATTGGAAAGGGAACGCGGGAAATACATTTCATGATGTGAGGTGAAGGCGCTGTTTCGGAAGTATCCAATTTAAAAGGAAAAAGGCTGCGAGCAATAGCCTAACAAAATTACTTTGGCGTGTATAAAATCAGACATTGGTAATAGCCTACTTAATGTGAGGACCGCAGAAAAAACTGTCATGCAGTACAATGCAGGTTTCCAAACAATTATTTACAAGGCATTACATCAAAACACATTGCGATGAGGCAGTCGCCAGGGCTTCCTAGAAATAAACATTTATGTCGGGTACAAATATGAAAGATGACACGTGTACACATAGGCTACGCCACATGCATGAATAACTTGAAGCCGATACTCAGTTAGCCTATAAAATCACTTATTAATTGAAGGACTAATTTTACAGTAGCCTTATTAAAAGAGAAAGACAAGCACTGTGGTGAGGACGTTCCCAATAAATGCGAGAAGACAACATCATAGATCCAGAAAATATTCAATGTTTAATAGCTGCCAAATAGCCTACTTGAAATAATACTGCTGATGGGCATCCAATTTCGTTGTAATTCCAGGATAGTTCCATGAGTCCACTTCATTTTAACCAGCTGATAGGCTAATATGGTTGAGGTGGTTTTCTTCACGCGCCTCAACATTAAAATCCACGTTTAACTGCATCTCTGCAATATTTCTGACCGCGTACAACACATGTAGTTAGGCTGCATGCCTCTGTCTGCTGCCAAAAAGACGCAATGCACCACTTACGGCAACTTCCACGCTTCCGGAAACTTCCACAGTAGCCCTGAAATTCATGTGGAGATCCGCAGTTTTCCACGTCTAGTCTGTTTTAGTACATCTGACCGTGGCCGTGGAAAACAACTTAAGTAGCTTTTTTGTCCGTAAGTGAGCTTCGTACATGAGGCCCCAGGCGGCTCAAATTTGCTGAATTCTGATCAACAAAATATGGGACAGCTGTTTTATAAGCTGTAAAACTTAAAGCGATGGTTCGGAGTAGAATCACCCTAATGCCATTTGAACCGTGACACCCATCCACCTTTACACCCGAAGTGTTTTCTGCCGCAGGCTTACATCAACAGAGTTGCCGTGTTATTCGATGTTTATTCCGGATAGCTTGACTCAAGCGTCTCCAAACTTTCCCCACAAAAATAACATGTCATGACACCAAACTTCTACAGTATAACAAATGTGGTTTGTACTCACAAAAAGATGAATTTGAAACTTTGTACATAGTCCAGGAGTTTATTAGTAACAACACACGAGACGATTAGCTTTTCTGCTGCTAAACATCCGTCGACGTCACTTCCTCCAGCTGGGACTTTGTTGATGGAAACAAATACACGTGAGTCCGGAAGGCGGAAAACTCAAAAAGACAGCTTGTGCTACAACTAGAAATTAACCACTTCGGATTTAAATTTTACCACGTTTAATAAATAGAAGACGATGCCACACTCGTGCATATATCCTGGCGGTGGACTAAAACACAAACCTTCAACATCAACAAAGTCCCAGCTGGAGGAAGTGACGTCGACGGATGTTTAGCAGCAGAAAAGCTAATCGTCTCGTGTGTTGTTACTAATAAACTCCTGGACTATGTACAAAGTTTCAAATTCATCTTTTTGTGAGTACAAACCACATTTGTTATACTGTAGAAGTTTGGTGTCATGACATGTTATTTTTGTGGGGAAAGTTTGGAGACGGTGCCCAGGATCCATGTGCGCTTGAGTCAAGCTATCCGGAATAAACATCGAATAACACGGCAACTCTATTGATGTAAGCCTGCGGCAGAAAACACTTCGGGTGTAAAGGTGGATGGGTGTCACGGTTCAAATGGCATTAGGGTGATTCTACTCCGAACCATCGCTTTAAATGGTTGCATTTTATACAATAATTCCACTTTGAAGTATTAAATATGGAATGTATTAACTAAAATAAGTATAAACTAATGTCATATATTCTTTTCTATTAATTTTATTAGAAATTAACCAAAAAGTGGCTCAAATTACCTGAAGTCACCCTAAGTGGCCTTTTTTAGATCAAAACGGCGAATTGCGCCAAAAGGTGACAAGTTTGCAGGTATGCCTTATCCTTGTCCAAGTGTCCCCAATATGAAGTCCTTTTACGGGTTTTGCGCCATAGCCTACTGAAAAGTTTTCCGTCAGGATGTGTGTGGAATTTCTGTTCTTCCCGCGTTGCGTTTCCACGTGTATAGAAAAGTGTCTTGAATTTAGAACAGCAGATTCATTACAAAGCGCAAGTCAAGAGCTGTCACGCAAACTTTGAGCTGTGAGAGAGGAATTCAAATATGTGAAAGACTGTTTGTTAAACTGTGAGTGGATTTGATGAGTGAGATTAAATGAGATAAACATTAAAATTAATAGGGTTATCTCTTGTGGAAAAAAACTTCAGTAATAGCCTATTTATTTATGTATAATTTATATCATAATATATATTAGCCTGTATTATATTATCATTATATTGTATTATATAATGTTATATAATGTAATATGTAATCTAATACAATATAATATAACATTGCCTATTATAATGTAATATAATAATATATACATGGGTAATATGAGCCCCGGGACACTGTGCACTGGAAAAAATGGGCCTCGACGTCAAAAAGGTTAAGAATCCCTGCACTAAAATCCTCAGTACACTGACAAAAGTGCGTCATTTGAGACAGCCTTTGTGTCACTCCGGTTGGTTGGTCTGCTGTAAAGCAGGGTTTGGTGAAATTAAAGAGGGTATGTGGTGAGTATGGAAGCAGTGCTGTGGGTGTGGGAAGTTACATGAAAGAGAAGTAGAGCAGAGGCTGCAACATTTCCCACTTTGTTGTCGTTTGTTGGCGCACATCCTCCTTGCAGCCCTCATGTGCACATGTGTTGCAGTAGAGCTATTTATTGGGTTTATGACCTTGTATGTTTGTTGACACTTTGGCATGGGGCTTCACCTTGGCGCACAATTGGGTGACCACAACCCACACCTGCATAAAGCAAGAGGGTGGTGCAAACGATAGGCGCAATTGACTTTGATACCATCAATCGATGTTGACAAAGCACATGAACAAGAACTTGTCGTGTGCACTTGTCGAGAGGACCTGTTTGATCTACTACTGTAGAACACCATGTGTGAAGTGTGAGAGAAAGGGTGGGGAGGGGGAGCTGATATGTGGTGCAGAGCAGACTTTCTTTATGGTGTAGGACAACGCACCTACACACTCTTGAGTTAGCTGTTGGCCAACCAGTTCATGGACGCGTGACCGCGGAGGCGGTATGCAGATGAGCATCAACAGGGCAACCGTAACTCCGGCCATTCGTGAACTCTTTACGAGAAAAACAGGGGGAAAAAATCAACTTTAAGCCTCATGGTGCCTTTACGAATAGCCTCGTTTCTCGTGGTGGGGTGACGAAAGGGGGAACTGACAATTGGGGTAATTTGGTTCTGGGGGGAAGAATAATGCGCCCGGACGTCAACAATCAAGCTTGAGTGAAGGCTAACTGGAAATGACGGTAATCAAACATTTCAAACAAGTAATTTATGGTTAAGTTTAGGTTTAGGGTTAAGGTTAGGGACAATGTTGGAGGAAGGGAGACTGTCATGAAGCTGACACAACGACAGCACTCCCCTCCCGGAATGCTCGCTGCTCGGGTGACCTCTCTCTCTCACCCACTTTCGACGACAGCGCACGTTGTCCAACTACGAAGAATGAGGCTATATCGTAGCGGCACCACGAAGCATACAGTTCATTTTCCCCGAGACTGGGCTCAACAGGGATAAGCAACCCGTCTGCAGTTGCATTTATCCCGCGATAGTTTGGAACCACGTGACATGTCACCTTGTTGGCGTAACATAACTGAAATTTGGTAAGTTGGACAGGAAATCTAACCATCATGCAACATTTGCATCCAGAATGCCAACAACTCAGTCACGTGTGTATATGCACCTTGTCTCACACCCCTACACAAGTTTGCACTGCCCCCCACTTCAGCTCCTCCTCTCCACCTGTCCCACCACTCCTCACACGTGGTGTGTTAGTAGATAAAACTGGTGCAAGCTCATCGCCTCGTGCATATTTGTGGCCGACTGTGGCTGTGGTTAATACTTCCGACATCGTGACAACAAGTTCTCGCTCACGTGGTTGGTCAACATCAACCGTTGCCAATGCCAACAAAGTCGTTTGAGCCTAGTTCCTCCGGAGTCTACCTCTTTATTATGTCTGCATATATCTGAAATAAATACAGCTCTATGTTCCGCATGCCATGCTGTTTATTGTACTACACACACACTACAGAATATCTAAAAATCTTAAAGGATAACTGCGGTATTTTCAACATTAATCCTCATTTCCGAGTTGTCTGCTCCTCCAACTTTCCAACACAGTCTCTCTCTGGTGTACCGATTACTGACTGCCTAGTTTCTCTATTTATTTACATGCTCAAGGACAATGAACAATCGACATCAATGGCGCCATCAAGTGGTGTTGAGTGTAGCACATCAGATTCAACTGCTAAGTGGAAGTTTATCCACGGCTGTGTGGAGGCTAAGAAAATAGTTCGTGCATGAACGAGCTGCCAAATAAAACATGACAGAAGCATCTTTCCGCAACAAATTTTGATATGGATGACCAGTGAAGACCAGTAACCACTCCGGTGAGTTGATATTTTTTAAAATGTACGTTTTTGGTGCTTTTAAGGACGTGGTCGGACATGCAGGCGACTTGCCATTCTGAAGCAGGTTGGGATGAATCAAAATTTGACAAATACCCGAGACAGCAGTAAACATCAAAAAAACGGTGAGGGGAGTTCTAGAACATTGCAGACAACTCGGAAATGAGGCTTAATGTTGAAAATACCGCAGTTATCCTTTAACAGACCTCTGAGCCTCATTTAAGGATAGTTCCGGCGTAAAGTAAAAGTTTCACCATCGATTTCCCATGCCCCAAAATGTATCTAATGATGAGCCATTCCGGGAAATGCCGCGCCGTTATGGAGTTAGCTTATTTTAAGCTTTTTGGCGAATAACGCAGCCAATGCATCACGGCGGGGCCAATTTGTAAATATTATTTTCTGATGTTTCCCCGCTATAAACAACCTCAAAAACGCTACACACTTCATCACAAAGGTCTCGTCAATCAAACCGAGGCACAGAGAAGATCATCGGACCACACATCGGTCTTTCACTGGCCAGTGCTTTCAGAGGTGTCTCACTGTTGCAACTCTCTAGTCTGACCCGGATGCAGGCTACTCCATCAGGTGGCTAGGTAGGTTAAACATGGTCCGCTGTTCTTATACCAGCTGCGGTCGTAAAATGAAAGTTGATCCTCACTAGCCATTTTGCTGGTAACTTATTACTGGGGTGTGATAGAAAAAAACAGAGGTAGATTTCTCTGAATGTGTTTGCTATCGAAATGGAGTCCCATGCTCCGGTAGTCTTGCGAACCTACAGGCACTGGTGTGTCACACACTACCGATGCCCCACCTTCGTGGAGAAAGTCCACAGCGAGCGTCTCCGACCAAGAGGTATTCTCCGGTTTAATAATCTAGCGAACTGACAAGCGACGACGCAATGTGTCTTCCTTTTTAAAGTCACCAAGTATATTTCATATATTTTAATAATTAATAATAATATATTTTAAACGCAAGTAACTTAGTCCTCAACAGGAACATCAGCATTCTCATTCATCATATTTTTCCATTTCATTCATTTTGCGAGTGCAATTGTCTCAGAGGTTTAACCCGTCACCAAGTATATTTCATATATTTTAATAATTAATAATAATATATTTTAAACGCAAGCAACTTAGTCCTCACAATAGGAACATCAGCATTCTCATTCATCATATTTTTCCATTTCATTCATTTTGCGAGTGCAATAGAGTTCTTCAGCGTTGACGTCAACTTGTATGCGGCGTTTGCCCTTCCGGTTCTATGGCGATTTTTTTACATTGCAACACGCCATAGAGATTCAGGTTTGGCAAAAATATAAGTTGCACGCCAACAATGAACATTAGCGTGTCCCCGCATCCCTTTCTCATTAGTGGAACGGATCGTATCATCATGTTGGTGTATTCACATGTTAAATCATGACGATTTTAATTCAATATTGCTAACCCCTTTCTGATCATTAAAACTTCCGAACTACATGCTTTCCTTTGGTTGCCATGGGTACAACCCTCCGCACGTACATGACGTTAGATACAGGCGCCGCTTCTGTAGTCGCCAAATACAGGCGCCGCTTCTGTAGTCGCCAAAAGTTTCCGGGTTTAGCATATGGACGCAACATCGTATTTATGTCGAAGTTTGCCACAAAATGATCAACCAAGTCATACCTACAGCCTATTTTTAACACCCTCGACAGTTTGCGGGGGTTCGCTAAGCGCGTGCTTGCACTCGGAGCTTATTTGAAACTGGCCCCTATTCATTCCCAATGGAGGCCGGAAGCCGATACAAACCAGGAAGTCCTTAAATGCTAACATGAAAGACTACAATCTACTACATGCTTCCGCGTTACTGAAGAACTCTATGGTCTCAGAGGTTTAACCCATTGACGCCTGATGTTGCGTTGCGCAACATTGGCCCTGGCGCCTGGAGCGTCGTTACGCAACATTCAGGCTCAAGAGATTTGAGACAACTTTATTAAAATTCTCTGTTTGTTGGAGATGAATGAACACATTCTAATGAAAGATGAGGGTCTTAGCGTTTAAATGCAACTTAGAGCATATTTTTATGTGCTTCAGAAGATGAGATATTTAGATCTTTATAGGCTGAGGGCAGCTTTTCTTTTAAAAGGCTCAGGCATTCAGCACCCTTTTTTGCAGGTGCCTTAGGCGTCAATGGGTTAAATGACGACTCTGTCTCCGGTTGTGTTTCCGATTCAGTAACCTGCACCTGTCCATCATTGATAAGGCTCGGTCGCAACCAAGCAGATATTTTCGTGATCAAAACGAGATTTGCGTGGTCTTAAACAGGTGGGGTTGAATGCTTGGCAAACAAAATGGACAGAAATATCTAACGTGATTTCCCGAGACATGACAAACGCTGCTTCCTACTGAGTGAGTGAAGTGAGTGAACTGTCTCACAGGCATGTGGACTACACCCGCAATTCACATCAACTAGATGAATGCCAATCAGGGTAGATTTGCGACGGCATGGAAGAGGTCCCAAGCCAACCCCATGTGACATGACTGCCACGCAGAGGTCACTCCCATATGCCGCGTCGTGGACAGAAATTCTAACCAGGATGCTTCACACGGGTCACAGTGGGCATGCTCGATGCCCAGCAAACTTGCTGCTGAGCAGCGATATAGTGAAACATAGGGCAATGTTGCGCCCAACTGCGTTTCTCGTCTCTGATTGGCTACAACGGCTCCCCTATGGTTTATAGTTGGCGTATTAAATTATTTCCTAATCTACCTTGATATTATCGCCCTAGCCCTGCACATTTCCTCAACTACGGTCCACTGACAAAACCTTGGTTACAATTCACAGTTACAAAAAATTGCAGAAACAGCAATGTTCCTCTTGCTGTAATGACTGCGTAAAAAAAAACGGGATGGAAGAAAGCTGCGCGGTAACGGCATCATACATGTAAAATTGAAGCTTTAAAATTCGGGATGATTCCCATATTTTACAAAAAACATGGATCATTTTCAAAAGGCCAATCAATTATGCGTTGACAAGTCGGGCAGTGCATTCACATTGACAGTCCGCATGCGAGGCAAGTATCTAGAATCCCACCAAAGTGCATGTTTTTAAACGACGCATAGCTTTATATAAGATGTGTCGTCTTCACATAGGCTAGTTCTATCAAGAGCCATACAGAGGGAGAGTTGCGCGATTGGAGGGCCAGGAATTAAATTGCAGCCCCGCCTTTCAACGAGATCGAGGTCGTGCCTAAAGCGGCTATCTTTCCATAGACTCAACATAGAACCACCACATTAAAAGCCAAAAACAAGGACTAACGAACTATACTGCGGGGTAATCACCAGAAATATGTAAACTATCAACTGTCTCGGTAATGATAATCACAACAGTTTTACCATCTGTGATGTTTATCTGAAGTTATTACTACGAACAGTGTGCTACGCCCACTTCTAGGCACTAACATTCGCAACGCTTAAGCAGTTCTGAGACGCTAAACAGCTAATTTTGCTAATGCGGAAGTTGGCCCTAGGACACAGTGGAGATTGCCCGACTCTCCCTCTGTATGGCTGTGGTCCCATCTAAGCATTATATTTGTGCTTGTGCCCTTGCACATCACAGCACCATGTTCTTTGAACTCAATGTTGCCAGATTGGTCTGATCAAATCCCGCCCAAAAGGTTCTCAAAAACTGCCAAAATGTGTTAAATTCTGCCCAATTTCAACAAATTGCATTGGTTTCTATGGGCACAAAACGGCTAAAAAAAAATTTAAAAACCAAATGGCCAATTTTTCCCGTTTTTACCCGCAGACGGCCATCCCAAGTAGCCCAATTGGGCGGGCAACCGCCCAATCTGGCAACATTGTTTGTGCTTGGCGTTTCTGGTCAATATAGCAAATAACATCAGATATCAGACCAGTTCCTTTGTCTTTTCCGGTCTGTTCAGTGCTCTGCATGGGCTAGAGACACCTGAGCGAAATATTAGGGTGACTGAATTGGGCCACTTTTTGGTAAATCACTTGGGACACTAAAAATTACCACCACGGATGTATTATCAATGTGTATATGATCAATGATGACTCTTTGTTATCCTTTTTATGTTTCAATTATTTAATAGAAGAGGGTCCCTCTCCTACGGCCGCCTGCTCCACGTGGAGCAGGGGCTGCGAAAGAACCACCTCTCCCTCCCCTGTTAGCCTTCATGCCCACTGGCCGCCTCTCACGGGTGAAAGAAGCCCCATCCTCTCTAACACGACTACTCCCTCGAGTCATACTCCGAGCTTGTTTACCTCTTCCACCTGCCCCAACATCTCCTCCACTCGCATCGCTACCATCCTGATAAACCTCCCCACGAACAGGCACAGCGTGGCTGCCAGTGCGGTAAAAGGTCCTAGCGCCAAGCCCTTCACCAGCCCGGTTTACGCCGCGTGCACTGCCGCTACCACCACGTCCCCCAACCTCCACACGTACATCAACATTACCTCTACCATTAGGGGTATTTGGGCCAAAATCATTTTCGATGTCGGGAGTGTTTGGTCGTGCTTGTGCATTACATTGATCAGCCACAGACTCTGCCGTAGGCGAGTACTCCGATCACTGAAGGACATGTGATTATCTGAAGGCATAAATTCCGCCTCAGAATCTGGATTCGCAAACAATACCCCTAGCACATCATCCCTTTTGCCATTTCACCGTAATTTGCTATATATTTCACTAAGAACCGCTAGCTCGTCAGACGCTGCTATCTTGCTTAGCTCCGCCAAATCCCACATGAGTAAATGCGGTTTCCTCAACAAAAAAAACACATTGGAGGCATACGTCATTCTGAGCTAGAAATGAAGTTGAACATGTCCGCCACCCAGTGGACTGGAGTTTGAACAGTATTACACACTCTATATCACGCAGCAGGCTTTTTAATTCATTATCGCGTCTCGTCACAGTTTTGCGACCACGGCAGTAAAAGGGTTAGTATTCAAATGAGACAGGCAGTGGCATGACAGTCTTTCTTTTTTGCATTTTGTATGAAAACAACAAAACCTTTCTAAATGCCCTTTATACTTTTATGCAGCCAACACATTTGTTTACAAGATTCAACCTTCAAAAGTCTTGGCCAGATATATTTATTGTGTGTTTTCTTGCACTTTTTGAAAACCTCTGAAACCTGTTTTTTTGTACAGTTGTGTTTATACTCAATTTAAATAAAACATGTTTGTATGACATCCAATTTTCTTTCAGATTATTTCTTGTCAGGCTTTTCAGAATACAACCATATATTCCACTTTTGCATAGATGCTTACTGTTAGTTGAAAATACTTGAAAATGTCAGGGTGGTGCAAGCAGCCTAAAAGCCTCTGAAAGGCCTTAGACCTCAGAGGGTTAATAAAGTAATTTAAATATAATAAATATAAAAATATTTAGGCCCTAAAAGTCTTTAAACATTTGTTGTGCCAACTTTTTGAAAACGAACAGCTTCAGTTAAAGGGGTATGCCACTATTTTGGGGCTCAATACAGTTAAAATCATTGGCCAGGGTTTATAAAGGTGGTAAAGTGTCTAATTTTTCATGTAAGCCGTTGTGAGGGACAGGGTTCCCACTCTAATTCAGATATAAAATTCCATGATTTTCCATGACTTTCCAGACCCTAAAAAAACGAATTTTCATGACCACTTCTGTAAAAAGAAATTATGTTAAGTGTTTTTAGTGTGAAAACTGAAGATTATCTTCACCTGACGCTAAACCACTGCCAGACTTCAGTGTGCTCATTGCATTCTAGAATGTTGCACATTAAAACGCGAAACCACCTCTGATGAAGCGGTGTAGTATAAACAGTAATGCCGTGTACAGACCAGGAGCGAACGAAGCGACGGAAGTCATTATTTCTCTATGGAGGGCACGCGACCCGCGCTACCAAAGCGAATTCACCAGGAGCGAAGCTTCTTGCGCGACCAGAGCGAATTTTGACGATTAAACGGCTGTGATACATGTATGTAAATTCCACCCGCTCTCAACCTGCTCGCGCACCTCGCGTGGTGACGTAGCATCGTTTCCAGGTCAAATTAGGTTAGCTTAGCAAATGCTGTGGTCAAACAACCGTCTCTCTTCAACCACAAACACTGTATGTACAAATAAAAATGATGAAACAGGAGCAAATACATTGGTCACCTTCATGGTGTGGTATGAAGTGTCATTCCGTAGGATTTTTGTGCTAAAATTGATTTTTTTTGCATGATTTGCTTTGTTTGGGGTCCTACTACTGAAAAATGATGGGTGTCGAATTTTCTGACCCCGTTATACCCCTCCTCTAGGGGGCGCTTTCTCGCCCTGGCCAGTATAGCTACCGAACCCATATCTCTGCTAATAATGATCACATTTTCACAATCTTGGTGTCAATTTCAGGGTTGTTGATGATGCTGAGTCCATTTATGACAGTTTCATTTTGATCAGAAGTTACTATTAGACATATTTTTGAGATTTAAAGGCTATTTTGAGATTTAAAGGCTATTTTGTCCACCGACAAGCCAGCTGTGGGAGATATGACTACGATGGCATCTGTCTCATTGGATCTATGCACATCATATACATAATAAAGATTTCAATTTTATTAGGGTCAGTACTGTGAGAAAATGATGGGTTTCAAATGTATTACCCCTCCAGGGGGCGCCTTTTCACCTCGGCCAGGATACGTATTGCAACCATAAATGCAGTAATAAAGATCCTATTTTCACAAACATGGTGTCAATTTAGGGGTTATTGAGGATCCTGAGTCCATTTATGGCAGTTCTAGTGTGATCAGAAGTTGTTATTCAGACAATTCATATCACACTATCACCCAAGTGTCATTTATTTTAAAACCATCTGTGAAAAACGATCGGCAGATTTGACACCACCGAAATCAAAACATCCATTTTTAAATATCCCAGTACTGCTGGTGACGCACGTGACGTCATGGCGTTGAAAGCTCTCCCATTGGTTAACACTTTGCGGTGCCGCTACATTTTTCAGCCAAGCTCAACCTTATCGCCTCGCTCGCCCATCGCCCGCCACCCTCGCTTCCCCACGTCACCACCTCTCGCGTCGCTGCCGCGTCCCAACGGAAAATAATGGAACGCCACGCTTCTACCGCTTTGGAGGCACCCATGTAAATCCTACACAGTCTCACCCCAAGTAGTCAATTTTTGACTACTCAATTTTTGACACCCCAAGACTGCAATTTTTTGACGTCTTGGGTATTCCTTCCACGTCACATTTTGACTATGTCCTCAAAGGCGCCCCCTTGTGGCAGCATAACGTCATTGAGGTTAGGTTTAGGAATAGGTTTAGGGTTAGGCCACATAGTCAAAATGTGACGTGGAAGGAATACCCAAGACGTCAAAAATTGCCGTCTGGTCCAAGGTAGTCAGAAATCTAATCGCAGGCGAATTCGCTCTGATGCTGTTCGGCGAAAACCAATCGGAACGTTCATATCTCCGAATGTCCCAGGCTGTCAACCAGAGCCGTTATGTGATTAGCCGAATCAAACATGTCAATGCTGCGTCTGCAGCGAATACAGCAAATTCAAGGCGAAACTTCTTCTGCTACCCACACTACCGGGCAGCGTAGTTCGCTCTTGGTCTGGACACGGCATAAGAAACAATATACACCAAACAAACAAGTTTTTGTTTTTACACAACTGTTAAGAAAATTCCATGATATTCCATGACTGTGCATGCAAAATGGTAAAATTCCATTACTTTCCTAACCTGGTCCTGACCATCATTTCATTTCGTATTCATGGTCTGGAGCTTGTGTGATCTGCTGCTGCAATTGCTCCACAGAAAACAGGAGCCAGACTAGTAGTGGAGCCAATCCTTTGGCGGAAGTAGGCTACGTAGGATGGCTCGCGAGGCTATGACTTTCCATTACTGGAAAAACTTTTATGAAATTCCATGATATTCCAGAAATTCCATGACCCGTGGGAACCCTGGAGGGAGCCCCAAATAACATGCTTAACATGCAAAATAACACACTTAACCACTTTTATAAACCCCAGCCAACTATTTTAACTGTATTAAGGGCCGTACACACACGTCGCTGCTAGTTACTCGCTCAGCGAATGAACTCAATAGAATGTCAATGTGTTCAGCGAGACTAGCAGGCGAGTACTGTACAAGCGATGCGATGTGGGCGGATCCCGAGTTGAAAATATTTTATCTTCGTGCGAGGCGAGTAAGCGAGTAACCAATCGGAAAGCAAAGTTCAGTACTTCTCGCCTGTTCAATCGCAGTTAAAGCCGCGGTCAGCGAACATTCCATGAAAGAGAGGTGAGAAGGCGAACAAGCGAGAAGCTGGTAAATAGCAGCGATGTGTGTGTACGGCCCTTAAAGCCCCAAAATAGTGGCATACCCCTTTAAGGGGTCCGTCTTACACACTAGGGCGGTAAAGTGTCGCGGAACGGCCGCAATTTTTACCGGCGCTGCTGAAAATACTTTTGAAATATATCTGTCCTTACATAGCGGTAGTCGGGCGTCAGCAGCGCGGGAGCCTGCTCCGCGCCGCGCTGCATTTGGAAAAAAGGGGGTCAGCCCAATGTTCCCACGGCCCATTGGTCCCACAGCCCATTGGTCCCACATCACTAAGATTTTTTCATTTAATTTTAGGTCCGTTGGTCCCACAGTCCATTGGTCCCACATCACAAACAGTTCAATGGGCTGTGGGACCAAGGGACCCACTAGTTTGACGCCCTCTCTGTACTTCACATGGTAATCAAACATTTCAAACAAGCGATTTAAGGTTAGTGTTAGGTTTAGGGTTAGGGTTAGGTTTAGGGTCGTATGACGTAAGCGGTAAGTACCGAAAGGGCGTCGAACTAGTGAGTCCCGTGGGACCAATGGGCCTAAAAATTCAAATAAAAAAGCAATGTGGGACCAATGGGCTGTGCGAACAATGGACTTGGACCAATGGGCTGTGGGACCAATGGGCCTAAATAATGAAAAAAAGTCTTAGTGACGTGGGACCAATGGGCTGTGGGACCAGTGGGCCGTGGGACCAATGGGCTGTGGGAACATAGGTACGCTCCCGGAAAAAAGAACTCGAGCATATTTTTCACACCGGCGACCGGCGGTGTCTCATTCAAATGAATGGCAAAGTAGCACGCTAGCTTATCAGGTAATATGGGCCACTGAATTGATAACACAAAATAGTACTGCATCATCAATTTTAATGTATAAATATAATACTTTAAAATGCAGAACAGGTTTTTTAGATGCATCCCACGCATCTCTATAAGAGGCTTTGGTTTTGGCCGTCCGGCCATGACGCGTTTCTGAATTGTGATTCCCTCTTGTGTCCACAGGGCGGCAGAGCTCAGTTTTGGACAACATTTTCAGAGAAGCTTGTGAATTCTGTGACTTCCAACATCAAAGTTTTTGCATAATTTAAAAGAGCCTTAATGCTTTTAAATACCACGACTATCACGGATTGATGTAAAAATGCACTACGAACTTGACACAAAAAGGTTCCCCCACATTGTCATTTGATCACTCGATGTTTTTAGCTAGACGGGTAAGCTAACGTTAACATTCGTTAACATTTTACCACAACCAGGCAGCCACAAGCTTATATTACACAACACTTCTTGTACTTCTACACGCTCTTACGATATAACGGGACTTAAATGTTATCTAGGACCAACAGGCAATCACATTTAAGCCTTGTAGACACTGTGTTATGATGTTGAGGGGTAATTTGTGCAAACGATCGTTCGCCATTTGCTATCTCGCCGGGTCTGCCGGGAGATGTAGACCAGGCCGCGAGGGATGAAAGGCGGGTGAGAGGCGTAGCTAGCACCGGTGGGCGATCTTGCGAAACATAGGGCGATATTGCGCCCGGCTTTCATTTGACAGCGTGCATGACTGACAGAATTTTAAATGCCGTAGCCTACCTGAAGTCCCCTGGACACATTGTACACAACAGCGTTATTGCAAAGGTATAGGCATAATGGCTTAAGTACTGGAGGGCACACTATGAAAGTCTTTGAACAGAAAAGTCTATGGACAGAAAAATGCCTCTCAGTTGTCTTAAAGCCTTAATTTGGTGAACTCTGGCACTCTTACAATGACGCTGACTGTTTTGTGCCATAACGTTAAAAAGCTGCCATTGAACCATCAAGACCATGATTTACCCCAACGGTTTTATTTATTTATTATTTGTCAATGTTTATTCTTTCCTGCACGTGATGCTGAAATGGCGTAATGTAGGCCTAGTGGTTGATAGGCTATAGTTAACTGGGCTCTAAATTAACACCAGCCAACCGGGCAAATGCTGGTGAAATTTCAGTTTGGCCAACTTAGACTACTAGCCATTTTCACCCATTAATAAATGTGTGTTTGGCTTGTAAGATTAACATTTAGCATACTAGCCATTTTGGCTGGTGAGGGGAAAAGTTAGTTTAGAGCCAAGGCCTACTAATAATTTCTGACCATTTGTTATTTATTCGATATATTTGAAATCCTGTGGAACTTTTTCAAATCCAGGCTACATGGTAGGCATATTGATAAATTGCCTTGACACGTTATGAGGAGACCAGGGGGTTTGGGCAATAAAAAAGCTTGAGAACCACAGGCATAGAGGGACACATCTGTTGTCCGCCTGTCGGATTTGTTCAAAGAAATTAGGCCTAGGTAACTGTATTTATAAATGCACTGGAATTGATGGTGTGGAGTATTCATTTTAATATATTCATTCATTCATGTATTAACTAATTCATTAATATGTGTCTTAAACTACACGGCAACTGACATTCATAAGAATAGGAATTCAAAAATTTAAAATAGTGTTTTTAAAAAATTAATTACAACACTGGAAGTATAAATGGCCTATAAATAGCAAAGTGAAAAGAATGGTATGTTCAAAGAACACAGTCTTTACATATAAAGCCATCATCAGCACAGATGCCATTCTGTTCACCGCAACTCTCATGGAACCAGGCAGAACATGGTCCACACT
Organism: Engraulis encrasicolus; assembly: GCF_034702125.1. Lineage (NCBI taxonomy): Eukaryota > Metazoa > Chordata > Actinopteri > Clupeiformes > Engraulidae > Engraulis > Engraulis encrasicolus. Next base: position 2,626,350 of record NC_085877.1, read on the forward strand.
CTATCCATTCCTCTGTGACCTTTGGGTCACCGTATTGGGCTTTGCAGGCCTTGCAAAATGATGCGCTTTTTGTCTTTTTCTTGCCTTTCAGCTGTTTGCATCCCAGGTTGTTGGCTGGAATTGCAGGCTTCTTGCTAGATTGTTTTGGTCTAATGTATTTAAGGTGATTGGATGGTGGTTTTGCTCTCTTTCTGACGGCCCTCTCCCTTTGTGGCAATGAGATCAAGTCATTGAATTGGACTGATCTTGCAAGCTAGACAGAAATGACATAAGAAGAACATGTTAATGTAAAAATAGGACCATTACGTTTGAGCATGTGTGTGTGAGTGTACGTGTGTGTACGTGCGCGTGTATGTACATGCATATGACTGCATGAGAATATAATGCAAATGTAACATTATGTAACATTGGAAAGTAGTATAACAATAGGCTCATTCGTGACGAAGCAGTGCTGCTTTTGCTAAGCAGCGAGCATGCGCACTTTGACAGTTTGATGCATTGTGGTTAGAAAATTCTAACCAGAATGCATCAAACTGGCAAAGTGCGCATGCCCACTACTTAGCAAAAGCAGCACTGCTTCGTCACGAACGAGCCTATTGACACTTACTGTGGAGGTGGGTCCCTCATCCGGTGGGAAGGGCTTTGTCTTGTGGTGTGAATGCACTGAAGAGGCCAGTGTCTTCCTCTGCTATGTCTTCAAACAACACCTCTTCAACCTCATCTGGGCAAAGATACATGGGTAGCTGGCAGATTGAGGGTCTGATGCTTAGCAAGCAGGCTTGCTGGGGTCAAGGTGACAGGGGACATCACTGGTGCTGGGGTCAAGGTGACAGGGGACATCACTGGTGCTGTGGGCAGTGTTGCCAATTTAGCGACTTTTGGCCACCTCTGGCGACAAAAAAAAAACATCTAGCGATTTAGCAGGCTCAATCTGGCAGAATCTAGCAACTATTTCACTTGCCTTGTGAGAGGCAAATCAGTCCCTCCCCACGACACCACACAATGCATTTTCAGTGGCGGGTAGAGACAGACGTGACACATGATGCACTACGGTGTGGCAGCTTTTGTGATTCGCACAGGAATTCTCATGCACATGTACATCTGCTTGTATGAGGCTACGGCAAGCGATATGGGACAAAGATATGGCAGGAACCGAATGTCAACATAAACCAAGATTACACAATCTTCGATATGGTCACCAAATGTTTTGGGACTGTCATTTATGTTATGCCTACACTTAGATCAGAGCCTTGTTGTACACAGGTATATTTGATTTACCTAAACTGTACCCTGTACTAAACTTTACTCTGTCTACCCTACAAGCAGATACAGGGGGCATGAGAATCCGGTGCGTATCACAAAAGCTACCACAACTTGGGATATGCATATGACAAATTTAAATGAACACTAGCAGGCTGGCTGCACCGACCGCAGTGAATCAAGGGCACATGGCGACAAAGAACTCATCTAGCGCCTTTAGCGTCTTTTTGGCGCATCTGGCGACTTTTTATAACGTGCATTTTCAGTGACAAATTCGTCGTTTTTCCACATAATTCTGACTCTGCGCCGCCGTCAGAAGCGTTTCCCACGATTAAGCAGGGCTGCGGATTAGCTCTGATCTCCAAAAAGTAGTTAGCACCGCCCATTTGTACTGTGGACGAAGGCATGTGGGCACATTTTCTGTAGATCAGCGCGCCGTGCGTGACATTGTGACGTCATACGTAACGTCATGACGTCATCTAGCGACTTTTCAGCAAGCCCATAGCGACTTTGTCTGATTTTCTTTTGGCAACACTGGCTGTGGGCAGTAGTGGGAGAGATTCTCGTTCTGTGTTTTTTCTCGGGGCATACAAGGCTTCGGGGATTATGTTTTTTTTGACGGGGAACATTGTGGTCTCCCGAAACCCTGCCAGTACACTCTCCACCGCGGCAGCCTTTGCTCAAGCACTGATGAACACAGAAAAAAACCCCTCCATTTTGGAGAGCTTCTGGCCAGCCGTCATCCTCGTCCATTTCCTCCCTTCCACATCCCAGTGATGTTTAAGGCTTTTGAAGAGAGCCTTGTCAGCTGGCTACAAATGGTGTGTGGTGTGTGGAGGGTAACAAATAACGTGCACGTTTTTCTTCCTCGGCAGCTCAAGGAATTTAAGATTGTACAGGTGGCTACTGTGGCCATCAAGTAGGAGGTGGGGCAGCGGGTCATCTTTTGGAAGTGACTGGGTGAACATTTGGCCCCACTCCAAGAAGAGGTCAGTGTAAATCCAGCCATTTTTGGAGCATCTTACTCTGATATTCTCCGGGCACACACTCAGCACGAATGCGCTTTCCCTTAAAAATGATCATGCTGCAGTAAGTGCCTTCTGCATTAAAAGCAGCCAGACATGTTATTGTCTCTTCCTTCTCTCCGGCGCACATCTCCACACATGGCAGACCAACTATACTTTACAACATATTATTTTTCCCCCCCAAGAGACTCAATGGTGAACTTGAAACTGTTAAAACGTCAAACATGAACACTAAACACCGTGTGAAATAGGCCAAGGGCCTACATTAAGCTAAAGAAAAACAATTGTCCAATCCCCCCACACTGTTTATTATTCATTATTCTTATTCAAAAACACAAGCATGTCCACAGGCTTCAGAGTTAGATGTGTACGGAGGCGATTGACCACAAGGCCCGCAGCAGAGAAAACTCTCTCCGAGGCTACAGAGGTTCCGGGGATGCCGAGGTAGAGCTCTGCCAAGCTTGCCAACAGGGTAAAGCAAGGATGATTTGACCTCCACCACTCCAGCGGGTTGCTGTCGAGTGATGGGCGGCCGTCTCCTGTATGTGTCCACCTCAAGGTGAGGATCTGCAGCATCGATTGTCCCGTAGTCATTCCCCTGTAGAATAGCCACGTCAGTGCAGAGTTGCTTGAGTTTGTCAAACACTGCCTCTCTTTTTGCTGGTGACAGGAACGGGACTTGTTTGTGCCGTGTGTCGAAGTGGCACTGGCATTTGCTACGTGTACATGATGTTTTTTAATCGGATCTAATAGATCGGATTTAAGTAGATCGGATTAAGAGTTATTTTGCGACGTGTATACATGGCAATTTCACTTAAATGCGATTAAACGTCTGGGGAAAATAAAGCATTGCGATTGGACTGAGGACGCACGTGCTGAGTGAGCCAAATAAGGCGTGGGGGCGTGGTCGCCAAACCTCCGGGGAACTACTGGGACACAAGCTTATCTTCAGCCCGAAAATGAATTCCCTCAGTGGACTCAAGGCTGGTAAAATCCCCTTTGGGTCTGGTTCTTTCAAATGCTAGTTAGCACCCTCCTAGCTTAGAAAAACGAACTGGTGAAAGGGTGATGTGGAGTAACTTTGTTGTGCTTAATTACTTCGTGGGGCACTTTTACATCAATATATGGAAGCCACAACATTTATAGTCGCTTAGGGACTTTAAATTAAGCAAAACTTTCATGTGAAAATCAACAGGAAGTGCCGCCATCTTTTTCTCACTGACAAAGAGCACGGGCTCTTGGCGCCATCGTGTGGTCAACAAGCATGCGTGGAACGACCGGATTTATTGTAATTCTGATTAAAAGGTTACATGACAGAGGAACGTGTTTAATCGGATTTAAAAGAGGAATAAACCACCCACTTTAATCGGACTTAAGTTTAAATCGGAATAAACTTAAATCCTGTTCGGTAAGTGTTTACATGATGTTTTTAAAGTGGAATTAAGTTTTAATGAGATTTAAAGTGAGTTAAATCGGATTTAAATGCCTCATGTAAACGTACCAATTGAAACCAAGCGATGGATATGAGACAAGAGTTAAGAATCTCATCTTTTATTTACTGGCATTTGCTTCAAAATATGATTTCTGACCATTTGTATCCCACAACACCATTTTTCACATGAACAAAAGTGATGGAACAAACAAAGTTGAAGTGAATTATATTCCGGATTTGGTGGAAAAACCCTTGCTTTCAAGAACTGCCTCGAGCCTGCGACCCATGGACATTACCAAAATGTTGCAATCTTCTTTTCTGATGCTACGCCAGGCTTTTATGGCAGCTTCTGTCAATTCTTGTTTATTTGGGGGGATTCTCCCTTCAGTCTCCTCTTGAGAAGGTGAAATGCATGTTCAATCAGCTTAAGGTCACGTGACTGACTTGGCCAGTCTAAAGCCCTATTCCGGCGGGACTATTTTAATGGGGGGACCTGGGCTAAAGTGATAATAACAGGGCAATTTAGTCCCGTCCGAACACGTCATGTCAGTCAAAATAGCGGAGTATGTCGGTAAACTTCACCGCGAGTTTTCCCTACTGTGAAACGGTCAGGGGAAATTACCCTCGGTAATACTAATCCCGTCTGAATGCGACCTCATTACAGCCTTGTAGTTGACCGTTTTTGTTTTAGGGAATTGCTCATGTGTTCGCTGTCAAAATCAAGCGGCATGGTCAAACGCACTCTCCAAATGAAAGGACATGCATGTAGACGCATTAGAATGGATTTTGATGGGTAACTAAACCAACAGGCAATTATTTAAATTGTTCCACGGGACCAAATGCCTCAATGGATTCTTAATAATGTGCTCAAAAATCAATAGCCTAATATATTATGGAGTTGGCACGTGAATGATGACAAGTGCAGTCACAGGTGCATGATGATTACCCCTCCCACTTTTTGTTCGTTTACAGAGATATTGTGGGAGTTTTTGGGTGATGTCTGGCACCAGTTAATAAACTTATGTATGGTATGTTAGATTAATAAAGTGTATAATAAGCAGCAATTAAACTAGTTGTGGAAGAAGTAGGCCCATTTACACCGCCTGTGCCTTTGCTGGAGTAGGCCCAAAAAGGCCGCTTGTGCCTTGCTGATATGAAAGACAAACAATCCAGACACGCTCCTAATACAGGAGCAGATGGTCAAGAATGACAAGGGTAGGCGCCTCGCTTAAGCACGTGTATTCCAAGCACACATGCCAAGTGAGGCACAGACAGACACACACACACACACACACAGAAGCAGTTGTATAAGCATTAAAGAAAAAACCTATAGGGATAGATAAAAGGCACTATTCAAGCTCCTGAAGTCTGTACGCGGTCTGTAGTAATGTAGTGATGTAGTAACAGAAGTAGCATGACCTAGGAAGATGCTCAAGGGGAACATAGGTATACACACACCACACACACACACGCTACTAGAGGTGCTTAACTCGAATCTTTGAGGCGTCCGGATTGATTGGATCATTCCAAGGAGGGTACCCGGATTAGACGGATCACTCGGATCACTTATTTAAAATAAATAAAAATAAATAATAATAATGTATTTTTTAAAACATTTCTGCCGTTAAGTAGCTATGCGCGCCTTCGTTGTTCCATTTATCAATTCACGTGGATAAATCAAAGAGTAAGACAGTTTGATCAACAAAACTCACTTTATGAATGTCACAGTTCCTAAACTCATGCTGCGAGCCGACCCACCTGGGTCTCCTCACTAAACATGCAACCACAACTCGAACAGCCTTTGGCAGCAGTGAAACGGCATGTTCCTGATTTTGCAATAAATAATGTGTGTGTTTGTATTTAAGAAGACTAAAAGTCTAAAATATTTGGGAGCAGACGTCTAGTTAAGCAGGGACAGTCAGGAGGCGAGCAGCAGATGACCACTCACTTCCACTGCCGAGTTGCCTTGCGACTCGCACACTCGTGGAAAAAACTAAACTTAAGCATTGATCCGATCCGTAGGGGATTCGCTGCTACCAACAACTCAGTCAGGATTCGTCTCACCGAGTCGCCGCCGAGGGCGCCGCTGCTGAGTGACTCGGACGAGGGGAGTGACAGCAGTGGCTTTAAAGACTGTACGCTGTAACGCATAGAGTGATAGTAGAGTCACGTCTGTAGACTATAATTTCCCTAAGAGTAGCCTACAGACTGAGGTGCAGGGATTAAAGCAAAAAAAAGTAATCTGACTGAACTTTTTTACCGGTTAGGCACCTCATCGAGTATCACTCCGTAACCCTACGAAAACCAATGTAGCCAGGCTCTGCCCTCATGACGAAACATACATGCAAGGAATGGTGCCAGAGCCAGCGGCATAGGCAGACGGGGCAGTCGCCTAGAGCAGAATAGGCCTATGTCTTGAGGGCGCCAGTAATACCAAAAAGTGCCACAAAATCAGAACTTCAACCAACATAAATCTTTACACTTCACATGAACAATGAATATTCATTATACACTCAGTAGACCTATATAGACTCAGTATGAGTGTACCTGTAGGTACTAGATCAGATGTGCTCAATCAGATGTAGGCCTACAATGCTATGTTTACAGATGCCAATTTCTAAATAAAAAAAAAAGGAAAGAGGGCGGGCAGGCCTAGGCCGCTCACCAGATTGACTAGAACTGGCCGAGAATGGAGGGATAATGGATACTATATCAGACTGCAAAGATTGAACTGAAATTTGGGGCATGTTTTGGTTATTTCCTCTTATTTCTACCCATTGTTTATGAATTGTTCACAACATCATGCAGAATGGATTCACAATGAATGCTGCTTCAAAATGGTAGCTGATCTCACAAAATTATTGACTTGGAATTGCAATGTGTTGATACAGTGAGTGATCCCATTATGGGTTTTTTTTGTTGTAGTAGTAGGCTATATTTTGTCTTTCACATTAGAATGGGCAAACACTGTTCTGGTGAAAGCACTGGTGCGCATTGCTTGCAGTTGTATTTCTGACATTTAAAAAGCCCTGATCATAGCAATCAGAGGGAGAAAACCAGCTTTAATTATTTGTATGTTTTTCACCCTTAGGCCTTTTTCAGTATTCATCCTGTTACAAATAACTTGTTGGCGTTTACAAACAGGGTGCGGTATGTCTACCTCTGTGTTCTACCGTTTTGAAAACTACTGGCTACTTTTTTGCTTCTCGATGTGCGGTGCCAAGCACACGCTTAGCATTGATTTAAAAAACGTCCCCGATTCTTCCTATGCGCACGTGTTCTACAAGCTGACAGGACGCAGCAGACACGACAGTCACAGACATACGTCTATCGTTTACAAAAGTAACACACTTTCCCAAGCTTGTCGCGCAGCTTTCCACTCGAATCAAGGCAAATCACCCACCCATTAGTCCTGAGTGCGCAGTGCGCAAATAGGCTAGAACTGAACTCAAACGAAACGCATAGTCCGAGAAGATGGGCAGTGCACAGACGTTGAGCCACTCAAAAACAAGCGCACACACAACTGTTGCTGCTGCACACTATTCCAGTTAGCAGAAATAGCGTCACACAGTAACAAGCCTTGAAAGTGAAACAAACGTCGAAACGGCATTTATCGACCATGAGTCCACCCATCAGAACACTGCTTCCCAGAACAAGACGTGGCATAAATTGGCTCTGCCAGGGATAGCCTATCCGTGACCCAAATGCAACCCATGTTTAACTTATTTCTTGAATATATATATCGGCAACAACAAAGTTAATCTGATATGAGTACAGATGAGACTGTGAATTATCCGCTGTCAAAAAGACAACTAGCTCTACACGCAGCCAGTCAAACGCGCTAAACTGATGAAACGCATGGTAGGCTATCCTAGTTAGCTGCCATAGTCGTCCCATTGGGGCTATGAATAATGCTAGTAAGAATCACAATGCTTAAAGGCAAACCCTTCATGAAAAGGACATCATACGCAGTCGAAGTAAACTATTCATTTTTTTTTCTAAATGTCTGCCACTGCAGGTGCAATGATATGGAAACGTCACTGCACTTTATACATTGTATTACAATTATTTTCTTTTCTGCCATCAGCAACAATTTTGGCTATTTTTTTTTTTAATCTCTCGCGCTGCGCTGCCACAGAATTGTTGACCGCTCGTGTAGGCCTACTTTTTTTTGGAACACGGAAGAACAGGGGATGACCCAAAACTAGGCTACTGATGAGTGAATGTTGTATCACACCGCCAATGGTGGAGTGTATAACTACATCCGTACACCAAACACACCTCGTCCCCTTCTCATGACCAGGAGTGCTCTCGATTTGAGTTCAGTTGGAAAGTAAAAAATGTACATTAATTGACATAAATTATACGGACGGAAATCCGTCCAAACGAAAATCCAGTTGACGGAATTCCGTCGTAGCGACGGAAAACTTTAATCCCTGTGAGATGTTAAAGCGTTGGCAGAGCACTGTTGTAGACCTCAACAGAGTCAGAAGCACACACACGGGGATCCGCGACTCAATTGGCCACAACAGGCTGGACGGATCTAACAGGCTCGATGAATGACGAGGCGGGAGTTGGTTCAGTTTTACTCAGTGAGTGTTCGTGACTGAACAGCATACTAGGGAGATTAGAGAATGGCTGTTGTAGTCAAAGAGGATATATTCCGGTTTCACAATTTATCGCGCTGTAACTGCCATTTTGTTGACATTAATGAAATGCCGTCTGACCCGCCTTTGGCGGATCAATGCACGACAGCCATCCGGTCTGTTCGGATGAGGTCTTAACCCGGCTCTCCAACCGGATCCTCCGGGTTTTATATCATCTCTACACGCTACACACACACATACCATGTCCACACACATACATGTTTTTAACTATGGTACATTTATATGAAATCTAATGTACTGACATATGTATATCTTGATGTCTTGCCTAGGTGTAAGATGGGATGCAGGTACTGATGATGGAAAGGTACATATGTGTCACAGACATGGAAACTTCCATCCATCGTTAAATGTTAACCCAAGTCCATTAACGTGTTCTAATGTGTTTACTTATGACCAGAAAATGCACTTTGTGAGCGGGTGCGCTGTAGATGTGCCCACGGAACCGAGAGAAAGGAGATGAGCATATAGTATATAAATGGGGGTTAATTTAGGCCCAAGTTGGGTTCAGTTTGGGAAAGTCCTCTGGGACTGCCCTGCTGTTCTCCGGGCTCGCGACTCTCTGTGTTCCGGTGGTCTCCTGCAGCGCATTCGCATCAGTGTACTGTACTGAGTGTATTACTTTTTAAGTGATCTCTTTGTGCAATCTGAGCGAATAAAGTCTTCATCAACAACGAGTACAACGGTTTGGGCAGCACTTCTTTCTGATATGGTCTACATCAATCTGACTGTGCCTGGGGGCTGACTTCTCCCAAGAAGAAATCCACGACAATATTTTAATCCAGTCCGAATTGGCCATTTCTATTACCGACGTCCTGAGATAAAATTACATTTCCACATGTCCATACATAGAATTAGTTCCGTTGGAATAGTGCTTAAGAGTTACCATCTTTTCCCCCTAATAACTTTTCCTTCTTTGCAGTATGCTTTGGGTCGTTATCCTGCTGCAAAATGAAACTCCTGCCAATTAGTTGTAGCATTCCTTTGGTAGACACATTGGTAGAGACAAAACTTGTTTGTACACCTCGGAATTAATTTTGCTGCTACCATCTTCAGTTACATCATCAATAAATATGATGGAGCCTGTTCCAGAGGCGGCCATGCATGCCCAAGCCATGACATTACCTCCACCATGCTTAACCAACATGATCTCCAAAAATTCCGTGCTCCTGGACACGGATGTTAAGGACACACAATCCGTGTCCAGGAGCACGGATTTTGCCAAAATTCCATGCTGCTGGACACAGAATTATTTTCCATGATGGACATACAGAAGTGCTCTCTCTATACTCCCACAGCTCTATGTTTCCACAGTCTTGTGTTTTCTCAGGATTTTTCTAATTTCAAATATTTTTTCTAAAAAATAAAATAAAAAAAACATTTCTTACTGACGGGTTAGGGTTAGGGATTGTTTTGGTCTGGGCACAGCTAGTTTTCTTTCATTCATTATATGAATTTGATTGCCTAGCAACCAACTGGAAATGGTATTTCTTAAAAATATGTCTTTAATGACAGGTTAAGGTTAAGGAATCTTTTGGTCAGGGCACAACTTAAATTGCAATCGCATTATTTTGTTTAGGATTAGCATTTGGTGTGTATTTTCTAATGATAGAGTTAACACAGAGCTGTGGTAATAACCTATAGAAAGCACTTCCGTGTGCCCATCACGGAAAACAATTCCTTGTCCATTTTGGCAAAATCCGTGCCCCTGGACACAGATTTCATGTCCTTAACATCCGTGTCCAGGAGCACGGAATTTTTGGAGATCAGGCCTGGGGGCACTCGCCATTCCGACATAGCACCATTCCGACATGACGCCATTGCGACATCCCGTCATTCCGACATTTTGGTATCACCATTCCGACAATTTAATCAGTCCCTCCAGTTTTTCGCGATTCAGCGATCGCGTGGATTCATGCAAATTCAATGATATGCCGCATAATTTCACGATGCCACGTAATTCCTGTAAAGCCGCATATTTCCCGCAAAATTTCCTCTTTTTCCCCTTCAACATTCTGTGGAGTTTATAGGCAGCTACATCTTGCCAGCCTATGTTTAAAAAAAATCTCTAACTTATAGCGATTCCCAAGTTGTCTCCACCCATCGCACAACGTGAACGTTGAAACGTGTGGTTGCTTTAATGCAGCCTACATTTTAACAGTTTAAATACCTCCAGTCCAAGCAGCACAATCGAAACTATTGGCTATCTAGCTTACAAGTTTGGCTGGTATCCAATAAGACGAGTCAAGTGACAGTATGGTCTTGCGAAGAGTGCAGATAATTACGTCGCGTGTGTGTGTGTGAGCGAGAGAGGGAGAGAGAGGGAGCGATTCCAAACTTGTCTCCATCCATCGCACAACGTGAAAGTTAACGTGTAGGCCTATGCTTTAATGCAGCCTAAATTGTACCAGTTTTGCCTACTCTACAAGCAGCACAATCGAAACTATTGGCTATCTGGCTTGCAAGTTTTGCTGGTCTATCCAACAAGATCAGTCAAGTGACATAGGTCTTGCGAAGAGTGCTTGTGTGTGTGTGAGTGAGAGAACTAGCGAGAGAGAGGCGCGCGCTTCCCAAAAGCACTCTGCAGAAAGGAAAGGGCAAGGCGAGGTCTCCAAATATATGACAAAATGCAGCTTATTTTCGTAAAGTAGACATCAGAGAAATATTTTGTTTAATAGCAAAGCCGGTTCATATTGCTCTGAAAGACACTGGAGTCTATGCCTATATTTTAATGGGTTTACGCGCACGAGGTCGCCTAACTGTAGTGACGCCCGGTGGTATTACGAGAGGAAAACGATAGCACTTGGGCAAACAGTAAAGTCAGTTTAGCCATGCATACCTGCCTATGATGAACCAGTTTTGTCGTTTGAAAAAACAATTCCCGGTGCTAAAGCAAACTGCCATTTCTGACTGACCCAGATGAAATCGCATGCACGGAACTCCACGATTGAGATGACATCGCATAGGCTATATTTCCCACCGCTTATCACAGTAGCCGACAGTGAAACATTGTTCTTATGAAGCTGGCGGGAGACGTGCACATCTTAAGCTAAGCCTGCTTAGACTGATTGTGGTTCTCAGTTACCAAAAAAAAACACAAAGGGGTGCAAAATCTTTGCAAAAAATCAGAAAATCCCGCAAAATCTTTGCAAAAAATGAGAAAATGCCGCCACAAAATCAGACATTTTGACCGCAAAAATCACAAAATCCCAGTGCAAAATCCTGGAGGGACTGTTTAATGTCACCATTCCGACACTTGTGGGGAGCTGTCCATGGTCATGGTGCGAGAGATCGCTCGTGCGTCAGCATGCAATCCACCCCCCCTCCTGTTTCTTAAATGTAAAAAAAATAATGATCCCCACCAGCGCAGGATATTTTTTGGGAGAGAGACCGCTCGTGCGTCTTAACACTTGACCGCGGTGAAAAGCTGCCGAAAATAAAAAGCACAAAAGTGACACTGACAAAGTACAACGTGACACATAATTGTCTTTAAAATAGAGCCTAAATCAAGTTCATTGGCTGAATAATGATCCCCATGAGCGCAGGATATTGGGAGAGAGACCGCTCGTGCGTCGGCAGCAATCCACGCACCACCCCCACCCCCTCCTTTTTTTTAACATGTAAAAAAATAATGATCCCCATGAGCGCAATATTATTTATTATTTAAGCGTCTTAACACTTGACCGCGGTGAAAAGTGAAAAGCTGCCGAAAATAAAAAGCACAAAAGTGACACTTCGTACAGTTCTTAGCAGCAGCTATGTTTTAAACAATTTCTGAATACAGCTTAGGCCTACATCTCGCACACATTTATTCAACAACAACGCCATGTTCAAACAAACACACGCAACACTTTCACACTCCAAACAGTCTGCTTGCATGCATTCAGCTCAGGTCATACAAACATCGAATTAAACAGCAACCCGCCCAACCGACACACTGATAAGCAGGCACATGGAAATATAATATAAAGGAAATACCGAAACTGATAAGTAAAAACAAAGACTGGGGGACTCCACTATGAAAGGGGGAAATGGTGGAAACATCCAATTAAGTGCAGATAGGGGCGCGCATGCAGGTTACAGCAGCGGCGGTCGCAATGCGGAGGACCCAACTGATGCCTATAGTACTGAGGACATATCGGCGAATTTCCATACAAAAGCAATTAATTAATTAATCAGTTTGAGGATCATAATGTTGTGCCCACTGACGGTAACCAAAACCAAAAACACCTTGTTGCACCATGCGCAAATTGACAAGGCTAAAGACTGATGTTCCAGTCGTCCAAACAGCCACCCAAAGTATGCCTATTCAAAAAGAACCTTCACCATTTTTTACTATGCTGTAGCCACGCTATAGCTTTAGCTATACTTTAGCTAAGTAAAGGGGTTTTATTGCAACTCCTCAACTTTTGCGATTTATTGGAACTCGTGCATATGTGCATGAAGCCTATTAAACTTTCTGAACTGATGCCCGACATACAAAGCCACGACCTATAACCTAGGTTGTCCATGTTTTTGTAAGACACAAAATATTTCCTGAATCTCATTATAACTAAACGTAAAAAGGAAGGCCTACATATCAGAGCATGTCTTTGGCATTTCGCCTCAGGTCTTTAGTACATCCTATCAGCTGCGTGTTTAAATCCTGGCTTGGCGTTGCATGCCCATGCCCAATTAATTCCCATGTCTGCGACAGAATAGGCCTATAAAGTCTCCGTTTTTTTCATGACGATCAATTTCCTTGTTCGTTCTTCAGCATGCATGTAAGTGTCATATGTTGGCGGACAGCTGAGATCCACATCCAATGATATTAATGCCACGTTACTGTAAGCCTACAGAGAAGTGGAGCGCTTTTAAAAGTCAGCAAATACAATGTGGCTGTTACTGTGGGAATTAAGAGGCAATGATCAGCCTTTTAAATCAGTTTTTAATTTCCGGAATTGTCTAGGCAACACACCAAACTCAATTTTTAACAAAACGTTTCATCATGTTATTATTTCAATCAACCTGTTGGGCACCAAAACGTTCAGCTGGGTTCCCGCGAAAGGGACACATTGCGTTTCCATCTCGTTATCTCACCTCAACTACTCGCCTTGTGTTTGTGAAAATTTAGCATATATCCCCCCATTTAGCATATATCACGCCCATGTTGGGGTACGCGCTGTTTTTCGGAGTTAAGCGCGAGGGGTGTGGTAATATTTCAGGGGGGAGAATACGCGCAGGATCAAAGCGCGTAAAACCGACTTAAGTGGAGACGGGAGAATTCCGCCCGTCGTGCGTAATTCTCCAGCATGCGCTGGAAAATAAACATTTTCATGAATGTTATTTTCCTAGGCTTCGTCATTTTAAGGCATACGGTGTGTGTGGTGCGAGCGGTGTGTGTTGTGCATGTGTGCGAGCAAATGTCTAGCTCTGGCCGCTCCTCCCGGTGTAGGCCTAAGCATAGCATACATAAGTTTACAAATAAACCAAAACAAAGACTTAGGGGTCTGACACACCAAGGCGGTAAAGCGTCGCGGAACGGCCACGTTTTTTACCGGCGTCGGTGAAAATACATTGAAACCTATCTGTCCTTACACACCAACCGGCGGTAGTCGGGCGTCAGCGGCGCGGGAGCCGGCTCCGCGCCGCGCTGCATTTGGAAAATAGAACTCGAGCGTATTTTTCACGCCGGCGACCGGCGGTGTGTCATTCAAATGAATGGCAAAGTAGCATGCTAGCTTTGGCTGTGGCTAGGGTTTTGAATAGGACTGGCCGCGCACGCCGACGCTGTCAGTGTGCAAGGCAGAGAAAAGCACGCCGGCCAAAACTAAGCAGAAAGACCGCGTCCGTCCTGCGACCGTTCCGTTCCGCCTTGGTATGTTTTGGCCCTTAAACATAAGCGGAAAGTGGCCAGACCACCTTTCACACGCGGACTGTCCCCCTTCCCTTTCATTTAAGGGGAGGTGTCCATGGATAGAAACGGGTAGCCTATATCTCATACACATTTCTTTACCAACGCCAAGTTCAACCACTTTCACACTCCAAACATTCAGCTCAGGTCATAGCCTACAAACATCGAATTAAACAGCAACCCGCCCAACCGAGATTCAGATCTTTTTTTGCATCTCAACTCCCACGGTAACATAGGCTACACATTGCATTTACTGGTGTTCTAGTGCTCTGTATTTGCGATGCGCAGCTCTTTTGGCTTCATTGCTGGAGAACTGTAGGCTATAGGCTATGCCTACAATAGCCTAGGCTACATAATGTCAGCGACAAGGCATTGAATTGGGAAGTGGTGAATCGCAGCTGTTCGTCAGTAGCCTATAACAGCTGGGGGGCGCACAGCGAACTGTCCACGCACGTGGTGCTGAAATCATATGAAGTTCATCTGTCAGCGAACCGAATGCCAGCGTTGTCCTGAATACAGCTTATGAGGCTTCATTTTGATTGACAGCATTCTGGGTGGTAAAATAACTTGAGGCAATTGTCACTTTTGTGCTTTTTATTTTCGGCAGCTTTTCACTTTTCACCTCGGTCAAGTGTTAAGACGCACGAGCGGTCTCTCTCCCAAAAAATATCCTGCGCTCGTGGGGATCATTTTTTTTTACATGTAAAAAAAAAAGGATGGGGGGCGGGGGGGTGGATTTCTGCCGACGCACGAGCGGTCTCTCTCCCAAAAAATATCCTGCGCTCCTGGGAATCATTATTCAGCCAATGAACTTGATTTAGGTTCTATTTTAAAGACAATTATGTATGTCTGTACGTTAAGCACCATAGGGAAGCCGCTGTTTATCGGTGTAGGCAATTGTCACAAAAACAAATAGCATCAGTTTTACACTGGCAAATGAAATATCGGCTACACAACGAGCCATCACCCCTTATCATCAGTAAATTACTGAGTGGGTGCGATCATTCTGGCTTGACTTGCGTGTGTCTTTTTCTCGGCTTTTGCAGCTGGTGCAGCCCTATTATTCCGTGAGCTGTCCATGCGTGTGGTGCTGAAATCGCGTGTCGGAATGCTGGTATGTTGAAAAAAAAACCAACATACCACCATTCCGACAAAAGAAAAATTGAAATTCGGAATGAGGGGACGTTTCATTTCTGAAGACAATATCAGCATTCCGACAATTGAACGTCAATGTCGGAATGACGGTATGTCGGAATGGCAGCATGTAACCGATCAGGCTGGCTTAACACATTCAATACCAGCCGTTTTTTTTTTTTTTTTTGAATTTTAGCTGTAGACTCCCAGCCAATTTCATCATTTTTTGTCATTTTTTGAACAGCCACCGAATATTTTGTCTTCGACCTACAGACACATGTCAGGGCTCGTTCGAAAGCCCAAAATCTCATCTGTCTATATTTTTACAGTTTGTTCCTAGCGTATTCCATTATTCAAGTCTATGTGAGCAGTGGTTTAGGTTTTTCACTATTCTAACGGAGATAAAGCCTTTTTTGTCATGGGTGCGCTCTTTGACTCTCCGAGTTTATATTGCGGGTCTAAATGCATTTTCACGCCCGAAGAACAACTCCAGTTGCTTCCAAGTAAACTATTGTGATGCAAAAATCATCTGGTCATGCTATTGTACAAGGCCACATCATCTGAAATGCTAGCTAGCTAATGTCACTTGACTGGCAGTTATCGTTCTGTAGATAAAAGTAGACATGCCAAAGTACTCACCCAAAATTAGGTTACTTCCTGCTGTGTTGCATGCTGTTTTTCATTACAACCTTCCATTTCACACCTATCTTGATGACAGTAAAACTCCTAGTAGGCTGTTCCAATGTCCGTACTTTACGCCCTTTCCGCACTGTGTTTGGGTACGCAGGGCGGTTCCATTTCTAATCGCGGCGGTGAAGTGTACTGTAAAGTGCCCGGATAACGCCCTCAAATCGGCCATTTTTTGAAGTGTGGATAATTGTACACTTGTCACACTCAACGGTTGCCATATTGTCTACGTAGCGGAAGTTACGTCCGACAACGACCCGCGAAGTTACGAAAATAAAACATGGCGGACGAAGCAACAACGGCGAGCCCCAACTCGTACAGATGTAAGTTCTTACGTTTACAATGTTTGCACATCATTGCCAATTTGTTCTGTGATAAAATGTGCACAAAACACATTTATACACATTTAACACATTTATATGAGTCACTTTGTCGCCTTGTTGTTAACTTAACTGTGTACCCTAGGACCATGCTAGCTTGAAGTCGGACCATCGTAGCCTACTTAAAAACAACTTTAATGTTGATAATGCAATACGTAAGGGTTAACGTTCGGCGAGAAGGTCGCTACCGTGGAATAGCAGCACGACAGAGAGAATCTTTAGACCCCGACGCGGAGCGGAGGGGTCTTGTTCTCTCTGAAGTGCTGCTATTCCACAAAGCGACCGACTCGCAGAAAGTTAACCCGCTTATTATATGGATATACTTAAATGATTCACACATGCGGGGCCATTTCTTTAGACCTATTTAATGTTAAGATTGTTGCTGCGCAAAACAAAACAGTGCCGTTGTGGAACACCGCTAGGCAACAGCTAGGTAGGCTAGCCAGGACAACAGGTGTTGTCTATCACAGCAGCTGATTAGAGTGACAAAAGACCGGACCCCCTGCGGAGTGATATGAAACATTCGCTTTAGCCACTGACTTGTATACAAGCCAGTGGCTTTAGCAGTGAACGTCTTGTTGCCATTGACAGCGGTAGCCAGGACAACGGGTGCTGTCTATCACAGCAGCTGATTAGAGTCTTGTTGAAAAGTCGCTTTAGCAGTGAAAAGTCTTGTTGCCATTGACAGCGGTCTGTTATAGACCAACCCGTCCGTTATCGAAAAATAACAGACGTCCGAACGTTGGGGAGCCCCGTTGAAATGAATGGAGCATTCGACAGATGACGTCACAACCATATAATAAAACATGTTAATGTAGCGCAGCATCAAAAGTAGTGGTCTCAAAAACGCTCAAAATACACAAACACACGAATACATCAGCCCTGGAGGCTGATGTAACTGAATACAGATCGATTAACATGCCGTTACGATATAGGTAGAGCTCTACCGGTAGATAACAATGATTGAACTGTCAGCAGTTAATATCGAAGTTAATAGAAGTTGTACTCGACTCCTCTATGTACTTTCGAAACGACGATTTCTTTCTGTTCAGGGACAGACAACGATACCGCACATTTTATTCGGTGGAGGGTGGCCAACAAAACTGTGTTCACTGGAGGTCGGACAACCAATGTGGCTGGGTACAAGTAAGGGATGCTTTGCTTTTCGTTCTATCTGTTGAATAGAGCTGGTAGCATTATCTGTAGCCCTAGTATAAGCTACCAATCTTATATTTAAATGCACATCCCTGATCCCACTTACTAATTATCACTGACTGTGTTTTTTTCTTATTCTATGTTATGATGACCAGGATGTACCTCGAGGAGAGAGGGCTACAGGGGAAATTAACAACCCACTTCTTGAAAAAGAAGTGGGAAAACCTCAAACAAAAGTACAATGTAAGTAGGGCAATAAATTCTTTTTTTTTTAATAGTAGTTGTAAGTATTTGTATGGGAATTGTTAATACATGTGTATTGCGTGGATGCATAGAAATTGTATGCGTAACTGGAGGGAAAGTACTTGCAGGCTAAAAAAAAAAAAAGCAGTACAGAACTTGCAGGTTGTCTGAGTTGTCGAATGTAAAGAGATCACAGGGATCTACCACTAGGGCTATATGTTGCATCCAGTTTAGGAGCTTAAGGCCCCACCAACAGGGGTCAGTACAGAGGGGGGGGGGCGCCCACTGCTGTGTCCTGGAAGTGGTTTGGGATTATGCATGAGGTGCTGGGGGCGTTGCCTTCAACGACTCCCCTGGTCCTCTTTGACACCATGTCCAGGAGTCAGGACACAGTGGTGGACACCCCCTCCCCTGCCGTTAGGGTAGAGGAGGAGGAGGAAGGAGAGGGGGGCCTGCGACCTCAAGGCACACCAGTGCGGAAAACAGCGAGGAAGCGGCGTAGGTTAGACGTGGCGGAGGTGTTGGAGGATTTGAAAGGGAAGGAGGAGGAGGGTTGGCAACACATGGTGCAGGAGAGGACGAGGCAGAGGGAGGAGAGAAAGGAGGAAATGGAAGAGAGGAGGCACCGAGAGGCACTGGAGAGGCAGGAGGCGTGGCAGAGGGAGACGATGGAGAGGGAGGAGCGTTTGGCGAGAGGAAATGAGGGCAAGAGAGGAGAGGAGGGACAGGGAGGCTGCGTCAAGGGACGAGCGCCTGCTGGCCATCTTGGAGGCCTTGGCGCGGCACTGAAAAAGTTTTCACCATTTTTTCACCTGAACAATTACTTTTCACACGAACTTTGATACAGACATTATTTTCACGAAGATGCCCCCTCCCAAGCTACTTTTCCACTGTTCTTGTTGGTTTGTTGTTGTTGTTGTTTTTATTTTCTGTAAAAATATGAATAAAATTACATTTGATTTGATTTGAGTTTGTTGATATATTTAGTACTGGTCAAAGGCAATTATTAGTGTTGTCACAATTACAGTATTGTACATGTACATTTCCCTTACTATTCTAAACCCTAACTTTTCTAAACCAATTCACAGCTGAAATTAATGTGAGGCCAGCCAGCCAGCCAGTCTTCACATGCTCTGGAAGAAAATCTGCAACTATGGTTTCAACATGACAAGGTAAAAGTAGTGCCACGGTTTTGCATGTGTTATTTTCAGACCCCAAACCCTCCCCCACCTATAAATTATTGAAATTGATTCTCACAAAAAATGTTTTCAGAAAAAAAGAACTTTTTATTATGTTAACGCGTTGTGTGTTGTGTTCTGTTGGAGGTTGTGTGTGTGTGTGTGTGTGTGTGTGTGTGTGTGTGTGTGTGTGTGTGTGTGTGTGTGTGTGTGTCTACTTCCTCCTCAGGATCATCAGGCTCTTCGTCCTCCGGTGGGCCCCTTCCTACGGCTCCAGAACATCACCCTGGCTTAAGCAGATATTGAGCAGGATGGTGCAGCAGGTAATTACTTTCGGCACAAAATTTATGGTGAAAATGCACCTCCTTCAGGACGCCAAAAGACCTCTCTACCACTTGCCTTGCCTGTGAGAGGGGGCTCTGTTGTAGGCTGCCTCCATGGGGTTCCGCAATGGTCTTCTAAAAGGGGTCATTAGAACCATTGGCTGCTTCAGGTAGGGGTACGCCCCATCCCCAATGAGGTAGTACCCCGCCGGAGGGTATCTCCTCTCCAAAAAGAGGGGGCTGTTTTTCAGCACCCTGGTATCATGTACCGACTTAGGCCAACCCACACAGACATCCAAGAACTTGGTGGTGTGGTCACGCACTGCCTGCAGTTGAATAGAGTGAAAAAGCTTTCTGTTAGAATAGCAGTCCGCATTTTCTTGAGGGGGTATCACCCGAATGTGTGACCCATCTATGCTGCCCACAACACGTCCAAGTATGGGCGATCCGGCCATACGCGCAAAGCCAGCGCAGATGGCTGGCAACTCCTGCCTGGTGGGGTGCCTGATGACTCTTTGTAGCAGGCCCACAATCCTGTTGCTGCTGTTATGGACTGCCCTGTGGATTGTGGTGCGGGGAATATCGAAGGCGCGGGACACAACCCTGTAGGAGGTCCCACATGCTAGCCAAAACAAAAAAAACAGTGTTTCAATGTCACGCCCCCATCCATGGTCTGCCTCCCTCCCTATTGTATCCATGAGGGCGTGGAATGAGTTGCGAGTCAGCCGGAAATCAGTGCGTAGGTCGCTCACGCCGTCGCAATATACAGGGGTGATAGCAGTCCGGCGCCGCGCCGGAAATCCGGCGTAGCGTGGCTGTAGAAAAAAAATAAAATAATAATTTCCCCAATATTAATAAAATAATAAACTATCGCGTAGGCCTTCATTAATGTATGGTGAAAATAAATGAGCGCGCAACAGCCTGTTGTAAGAGACGCGAAAGGAACCCAAATGAGCAGCAGCCCATAATTGTATCATCCCGACATCTTACTGAAAAATGTATCAATTTGTTACGTCTTGCTCTTGAGTCACTCACCACAGCACTGGCGGCAGTCTTCTAGTTCTAGTGAAAGGAGAAGTAGATTGTCAGTATGCACAGTAAAGAGAGTTCTAGGCCCCTACTGGTTACCCTTCTCAGATATTTTCACTGTCGACGGAGGCAAATCCAAAAATGGCATCTCGTTATACTGAAGAAACGGAAGAAAGTACTGTAGGCCAAATCTAGACCATTTAGATTCCGATAAAAATTAGCAACTATTGTTAGCACAAATCCACATGGCTTGCTAGTTGTGATGGGTGTGTTGACCGTGTGGATGTCAGTGGAATACTAGTGAAATTCTGTGATCAAGAAAACGTTTGAAGGTAAGGCCATTTTAGTTATTAATTTGCCCACTGTGGCATGTTGGCTTGGGCCCGAATGATTTTGCCTTGCGCAGGTTACTCCAAAAACCTGACCATAAACGGCTTATTGATGCGCATAAACGGGCTCAGTGAGAGTATATGTTTGAAATAGGTTCGTCTATTTTCCTCATTTATGTGCGCTAAATGACTGCGCAATGTTGACTTTGATGGAGATAGACGTTCTTTCAAAAAAGTCTGTATGCTCAAAACGGTAGGCTATGCTATGCCCGTCATGATACTTTTTTTCTAGGTGTAGTGCGTAAATGTTGTCTGCATTGGAATAGCGGCTACCATTGCGACATGTCCAAATGACAATGGAATGCTTGGATCGCTAATGTTTGGCAAGCCTAGTTAGCCTACACCCCTTGTAGGCTAGTGTGAGCTGAGTTCGTGGATTTTGGTCTACTGTTGATTGAGGGATGGTGTTTTGCGTCATTCCTGACAAAACACGTGTCAAACTGATTTCAGGGAGATGTTTATATTAGTTATGCTGACTAAACCAACGCGCTCTGTGAAAACCCCCGAACAGCCTCGCACAGGTTCACACAGCCTTTCTCTCTCGCGCGCTCCCTGTCGTAGCCAGAGCCATCTAATAACAGAGTTACGCCACTCCCATAGACCTCTATGGACCAATCATTCCACAGCAATGGCGGCTCTCATGGAGCCTCACGGAGCGTTAACATGGAAATCCCCATTGACTTTAGTTCTATTAGAAGTTACTTAGTTCCAGGAGGTGGCCATAGAACACAGAAAATGTGGTAAAGGTAATGTAATTTGTTTGTACTTAATCTTTGTTTGGTATGTGATGGTTCTGTGTTAGTTTCCAACGAACAGAAGTTTACTGTTAAGAACATTTCAATCTACACGAATCACATCACCAACCGACTTCCTGGTCCCCGGTTTGCGCAACTCTGTTATTAGATGGCTCTGGTCGTAGCCCTTCTGCGTAATCGAATCCAGTTATTCCACGCACGATGCACAGGTTGTATTGTCTGCACGCTCTGGGCTACTTAATCCCTACTCTCGGGCAGGGGGCAATTATCAATATCAGACTCCCATGAACTTCAAATACTTGGCTTGCGTTCATGTGGCCACCACGGTGTCACCTAGACATGCAGTGAATGTTCATCTTATCTTCACGCCCTGTGCTATTTTCATGTAGCTTAATTCGGTCCTGTCTTTGTTTTTGTTGCTTTCTGTTATCTTTTCAACTCGTACATTGTAATGGGCGTGTGTACACGCGAGTGATTTTCATGTATTTTAATTGACTACAACTCAATACGAAAGTCGCGCAGTAGTCACACAGGCTATATATACTGTCCTGTCCGTAATAACCACTGGTTCTGTCATCCGTGGAGTCGAAATATGCGATGTGAACGTGGGCCTGCATGTAGCCAATCATGCGCTTGTGCCCTAAATGTCATGTACCGGTAATTAAAGGGCGTTTCCCTACAACGGAAAGGCAGGGGTTATAGCACAGCCCTTAAACAATCTGTGGTTATAGGTAGACCATGGGGCCACGAGTAGGCTATCTAAACGTATGTCCGCAAGTAGCCTATACAAGTTATATGAGCAATGTCCCAATGAAAATGAAACTTATCAGCTTGCAGCAAATGTCATGTCATTTAACCCTCAAGCGACCGGCCTGCTTTTGCGACTAATCTGACCGAGCGGGGTCATTTATGACCCCAAGGAGTTTATATAGAAATACCATTATATAAATTATTTTTTGGGGTTCATTCAAATTTATTTACATCTTGCACATACTTGTCCATCATCTAAAGCAAAAAAATGTGAATTTCAACATTTTATTGTTTTGCTAAAAATTAGTCAAACTTACATACGTATATGCTAAATATGATGTATGCCCTCATTTGCATATGTAAACATCAAAATACAAAAAACATCCAATACATTTTTTTCTTCTCTCATCATCAATAATGAACTGAGAAAGTTTCATGGTGATATCTATCATTTACATTTTTTAGCCTATTCACTCGTAGTAGTCTCACCATAATAATACAGTATATTTATACTAATTATGGAAATTGCTCAAAGTGAAACTTTGGGAAACCAAGCTAAATTCTATCCATTAGGCCCATAGATGATATTTCTGCAATAAAACTTTAGGGTACTCAACATTTCTGGCTTCATGAAATCACAAGATCAGAAAATATGGTAATTTACATAGACAAAACCATGTCTCAAACATATAATCATATGCACACTCAACATTTCTCTGAAACTTTTTCTGGACATTGTAGCTGTGAAAAGGTGTCTTCCACATATATTAGAGCAAAGAAATGATTCAACTGATGCTTCAGCCTTTGTATAGCCGTATAATAAGGAAAATTCTAAAAACGCCATTGATTTCTACACTGATGACTTGTTTCCTCCCTCTTTGTTCATCAGGATGACTTCCATTTCATATTCTCATCATGTGTCTAGGACCTCTGTGCCATGATATCAACAAATATGAAGCAATAACAGAAGAAATGCTACCTCGGTGCCCTCACAATATGCTTCGTTGGCTATCGCAGGGGTGCCCTATTTATTAATACAATATATTATATTTAAATACTATAATGTTTATATCATGAATATTTTAGGTCTGCTGACCATGGCCTGTCCAAAGACACAAAATACAAAAACCAGAGTTTGAAAATTACAACAACAACGGACATTATAATGTTGAGTATCTCATGGATCCTCTCGGGGTCATAAATGACCCCAGAGGTGTTTTGATTATAAATCCTATATAGATGGTCCAAATCTCACAAAAATCATTCACAACATGCGCAACATATGTATTGACAAACTCCTAGAAGGACAAGTTTTTCTGATGAAAATTGCAGAAATGGTGTATGAAAATATGTGCCCGGGGTCATAAATGACCCCAGTTGGTCGCTTTAGGGTTAAAAGTATTGCTCAATTAATTGGTAATCACCTCCTCTATTTTGGACAGAGTGTAGTTACTGTACTTTGGAGTAGTATTGCCTCCTACTGACCTGTCTTGGTATGGCTGCTACATATGTAACTTTCAGTTAATTCAATGTGGTAAAATATGCACCATGTTTTCAGAAATGCATTCTGGTGTTGAAATGTTGCATTGGTTCAATACCCACCTCAATAACTTTAGTGCAACATCACAAGCCTAGAATGCATTTCTAACTGCATACGTTGGTATTCGTTTTTACAGCTAGAATTGAACGTGGTGGTCAGTTTCTTTCAGCCAAGTGCTGTAGCCTACCAACAGGGAAATGATCTGTGTTTTCGTGAATAACACTATAGAAATAATGCAAAAATGAAAACATTATCTTAAATGTTTGAATAATGTGTTTGAATAATAATAAGGCCTACATTACGTCTCATATGCAGTATGTCCCGTCGTCCCCCGGCCCCCCCTCCCCGACCAGGAAAAAAGTTCAGGCTCAGGATTTTTTTTCACTATCACCCCTGAATATATCCGGAGCAGAGGCACCGTGTTGTTAATGACAACATATCTTCTTGGGTGTTCAGGATCAGGCTGTAAGGGAACATTTGTTGCAGTTGTTTGTTTGTTTGTTTGTTTGTTTATATATTTATTGCTTTACATTTTGTTTACACTTAGCTATTCACTTATTAACTTCTGAATGCTTGAACTTCTTAATGTTATTAATACAATTAAGTTATTAATGCTTTATCTTATTCATGTAATTTATGTATTAACGTTCAGTAAATGCATCAGTTACTGTTAACACTTTATGAAATGCACCAACATGTTTAGATTCTAAACCTGATAGTGCACTGTGTGAGACTCGTTTGCTTTAAAAATATATATATATAAAAAAGAGCAGCAAGCAGTGTGCAATGTCTCTTTCATAATTGAGTATGTATTAGGTATGGGATGGAGGACAAACAGATCAAGACCCTGCCATGGCCAGACTAATATCCAGTGCAATTGAGAACTTCTGAAATGTGCTCAAGAAAAAGAGGGTTGGATGTTTGCTAGTCAACAAATAAATTCTGCAACATCACTTTTGCAACGGGAGGGGAATGAAGTCATCAAAAAACATTGCAAGATTTGGGGAGGAGAGCGTGCTAAGATGCATAAAAGCTATAATCAAATCCAGGGTTATTTCTGAATTGCTCCCAATTAATATTATTCACAAATCAAAACATTGTATGTTGTTTTAAAGTGAATAGTTGTCTTTGCCTTTTTGGAGGTCATAAAACATTGCATCTTTTGTGTAATATAAACCTTGTTATGTTACTGATATGATTTATTGCAATAAAAGAGGTGTTGTGCTCAGCGAATGGTTGATCTGTATTACTGGTCTGCACCTGGTACACATGTATAGCTGCTACTTGTAGACCCTAGGTAATTTTATGTATGGGCCCTTTCTACCATATTAGGCCTACACAATAGACAGCACTGGTAGTCACGTTCAGCATGTGGTAATTCACATGATATTTGGGATAAGTGTTTTTTTTGTGAAGAAGGAATTAATCGCCCAAAATAATCGCCTGGTAATACACGCATGGTCGCACACGCAATTCAGACAAATTAAAGCCCCCGGCTGTTATTTCATATTCACTATTATGCAATAACCTTCGTATAGGTGTACACACCAGTGGGTTGTTGGCAAGAAGCAAGACCCGTTGACGACGGCGGCGGCGACAAAGAATCCATAAGAAATTGTTGATGAAAACAATGAGAATAATGACAGTGGCATCCATTTTGGTGAAACAGAATTATTTTATTTTTCGCGGTTTCTGTGGGCACGGCAAACGTAATTTCCGGTAAGTGCTGCAGGCAGTGTGAACATTGGAACTACACTCAGCTCTCGATTCTCGCCCACACTCTGAGGGTGGAAAGTGCACTCTGAGGGTGGAAAGTGCACTGTTACACAGTGCACAGTGCGGAGAATGGAACACGCTCCTTATCCTTCCATTGTATGTTTAGGAACAGGCTAGCTAGCAAGGCACTGACAGGACATGTTTTGATTCTCTAGTCTAGGAAGTAACTTGAGACGTGACGTGATCAGGAAGTGGTTTGATTCGCTATAATAAAACTCAAATACTGTGTGTAATAAAATGCACATACAATGAAATATCCAGGTCCTGACTTTGTAGGAGTTTTGACTTTGTAGGTGTTTTCCTCATCTATGTCAGTTCTGTTCATCACATTATTACGAAAATCACACAGAATGTGCATTAGAATGTGTAGATTCAGAATCCATTTTACGTTTTGAGAGCCAACGCATGGGAGGCAAAAACGTACTTTTACGTGACTTGTCCTTGGAAGGCCAGTGTCCTTCCAAGTGTGTCAGCCTAATTAGTCACGCCCAGTGATTGGATACCCTTTATTAGTCACACCCAGTGATTGGATATTCTGTAGAGTTCACCAAAAAGTATCCAATCACTGGGCGTGACTAATTAGGCTGATACACTTGGAAGGACACTGGCCTAGGTTTTGAGAAAGACCCAGTGTGTTAACAGTTGAGCTTGTGTGCCTTGGATCATGGGCCATACCCACTTTGGCCTTTCCATCACTTTGGTAGAAGTTAATCTTGGTTTCATCAGTCCACAGGACTGTGTCTCAGAACTTATGTGGCTCATCTCTGTACTTTCTGGCAAACTCCAGTCTGGCCTTCCAATTCTTGCTACTGATGAGGGGTTTGCATCGTGCTGTATGGCCTCCATAAGTCTGCTCCTGGAGTCGTCTCTGAACAGTGGACTGGGAGACCTTCACCACTGCCCTATGGAGGTCATTGGTTCTTCTTTACAGCTAGGACAATTTTTCTGTCATCAGTGGGTGTTGTTTTTCTCTGCCGACCTGTCCCGATCAGAGCCATACAGAGAAGTCAGGCAATCTCCGCTGTGTGCTAGGGCCGACTTCCTCATTAGCAAAATTAGCTGTTTTAGCTTCTCAGTACTGCTCAGCGTTGCGAATGTTAGTGCCTAGTAGTGGGCGTAGCACACAGCAAATGCAATGCAATGCAGAGAATATGACAAGACTTGCTGTTCGTAGTAATAACTTCAGATAAACATCACAGGTGGTAAAACTGTTGTGATTATCACCACCGAGACAGTTGATAGTTTACATATTTGTGGTGATTACCCCGCAGTATAGTTCATTAGTCCTTATTTTTGGCTGTTAATGTGGTGGTTCTATGTTGAGTCTATGGGAAGACAGACGCTTTAGGAACGACCTTATCTCGTTGAAACGCGGGGCTGTTGCTCAGTACACCAGTGATGTCTTTCTTTTTCAAGCTATATACCATAAATAAATTAAACCAAAATGTATTTAACCAAATGTAAATTTACCTAAATATAAATACATCAAAATAACTTTCATTTTGTTAGCCTATATCTAACTTTTAAAGGAACAGACCACCCTTTTTTGATTTTCACATATTTGCAGTATTTCCCAGCATTGTTCATGAATGTGCATATCATTTTCTCCTCTGTGTTTTCAGTACTTAGATTTATTGGATCAGAGTTATTAGCATAGCTTAGCATAATCACTGAAAGTAACTGGTATCTTTAGCATCAAGCCACAAGTGATCACTGGACCGAATTAAATTGTTGTTTTACACTCTGGTGAATGTTACATTCATTTTAAAGTGGTTTAGAAGTACATTTGATGGTGTTTTATTTTGTACCATAGACTTGCATTACTATGCCTAATTTGGGTATACTGTCAAACGGGGCAATGCAAACACATAGACGAAAATTATATGCACGTTCATGAATAATGCTTGGAGATACTGCAATTATGTGAAAATCAAAAAAGGGTGGTCTGTTCCTTTAACAAATATGGTAATAAAAAAAGGCCTACATTAACATTAGGGCTGCACAATTAATCGAAAATAATCGAAAAGCGTGATAAATAAGCGAAATCGAAGCCGAAATTTTAATCGTGGCAATAGTGACCTACCTTTGAGAGCGTCCTTGAAGCCAGAACATGACAGGCTGGTGTTTCTGGCCAGAAATCTGTCCACCTTCATGCTATTGCCTTGACATAATTATTGAAATTCATTTTATGTTGCTCATCCCGTATATAATTCATTCTTGGTTATATTTCATCTTGTTATAATTTTTTTTAAAAATCTGCGAAATTCAATAATCGTGATTATGATTTTTTCCATAATCGTGCAGCCCTAATTAACATATTCATGTAATTCCTGTTAATCACAAACCTGCAGTGTTCCTCATAAACAGGTCCATAAACAGGCTTTGAATAGTTAATATCCAAAACAAAACCTAAAATAGCCCACTCACTACTGTAGTTAGTAAGTATTTAAATCTTTAGATTGCTTATCTTTTATCAACTTAGCTAGATTTGGGGACAATTTTTCTGTGCCAATATTTACAGTGCATCAAATGGCAAAACCCCCGTCTAAAATAGTTTGCTCCACTTACCTGTGGGCACCCCACTATTTATGCACAGTGGAACCTTCCCTCTGTTTTCTCAAACAAGGAAGTACTGGACTGTTGGTAACTTTGATGAGTAAGCTGCTACAGAAATGTTTGTGTGAAAGGATTAACAAAATAAACTTCAATGATTAGAAATAGCCATTTTGTAAGTTGTGATTCTTAACCTCAGAGATCGCCAAACAGAGGAGAAATTATGAATGTATGATGGTATGAGACGCACGTTTTGAAACGCGGTAAAACAATAAACCATTGTAACATATTAAATGCCGGTAGGTCTTTCCCTGCAATCTTAGTAACAATGCTAGATGTTATGGCTAATGATGGTGATTACTGAATGAACAATGAACCAGGAAATGAAAACAGTACACACAGATGGATGAAGAGTGAAACAGTTGTGCAGCATGGATGTTAAATGCCGACTAAAATTGCTGCCTGCAAGTCATTGGCTGCGTGAGCGCCACAGCTCAGTCTGTGACAGTCATTGTAGCTCTATTCAGAATCTGACCTGACTTAAACAACATGCACGACATAGCGTGTCTGCGAGGAAAGCCCCCCTTTGTCACCGTCACAGATTGTAGAATTGAATTTTCACCGCCCACCTTCCCTCTCTCTCTCTCTGTTGCCGTTTGATGTTGCAGCCACTACAAACTAATCGCCTGGCTGTCAATTACAACTTTAAAAACAAAAATGTTGATGTTGCCTGCTGACTGCGGCAACTTCCATACAGACTAGGCCTATAACTCAAAATATCCAACCGCATGACGAGACTGACAATTCCATTTGCAAATTACAAGCGTCATGTAAACGTTGCATGGCTCGGATAATCAGACACAGATATGATTATGAATGGTGAAAAAGAAGAGGGGAATGACGAAAAGTTATAGACAAGCAAAGATGCCTTCTTGCTGAGTTGCTATGCATAGGCTATGCCTACATGCAGCGCCAGATGTAAAGGCAAAATGGTTGCGTGAGGAATTTAATATCTTGCAATCGGTTTTATGATCGGCATAGTTTTCCGATCGCCGATCAGGCTATTTTTAGGCATTATCGGCCCATCATGATCGGCAGCCGATCGATCGGAGCATCTTTAAAAATAAGCTTATTTCCAAAAATGGGACAGTATCTCTTTAAGCTAATTTGAATGTGTTATGCAGGGACACATCGAGTTAAGTGTTACATATAGAGTTTGGCTTTAATATTGTGTTACACTTGGCATTCATGACCTACAGTATATCACGAAAGTGAGTACACCCCTCACAGTTTTTGCAGATTTCTGAGTATATCTTTTCATAGGAAAGCATTACAGAAATTTCACTTTGACACAATGATTAGTGACCTTTTAACAACATATTTAACCGCTTAAATTTCTTGTTCACTCAGAAAAAAAACAAAATACAGCCATAAATGTTTGAACATGTACTCACAAAAGTGAGTACACCCCAGATTAGATTGCATTCAATCTATTTAAGCCAGATGCAGACTCAAAATGTAAAAGTTTAATGCAAAGAAAGGTTGAAACGCACACTGATGACCTCCCTTTTCATCCCCTTTCATTTAGAGACGATTCAAGCCAACACAGCCCCTTCTCTACCGGATTTTAATCTGGGGTGTACTCACTTTTGTGAGTACATGTTCAAACATTAATGGCTGAGTTTTGTTTTTTCTGAGTGAACAAGAAATTTAAGCGGTTAAATATGTTGTTAAAATGTCACAAATCATTGTGTCAAAGTGAAATTTCTTCAATGCTGAAAAGATATACTCACAAATCTGCAAAACTGTGAGGGGTGTACTCACTTTCGTGATATACTGTATGTAATGCAATGACCTAAGAAGTGTGATCATTGCAAAGTGCTGTGGGTATGTTCTACTGTAGGTCTACACAAACAGGTGTTTATCACTGCTGCAGATCTGCATCTTGGAAAAAATCCAACCCATCCCTCCATTCACACACACACACACACACACACACACACACACACACACACACACACACACAGTACTGAGGGTACTGGCATGCTGCCAAGATAGGAGTATGAGAATGTCGTCTTTCAGCATCTGTAGCGTTTTGGAGTGCATGCACATCCAGATAAAACAGGTGACAGACTGAAAAACGATGAAACAAAAAAGGAAGAAGGTCCACACCCTGTTGCTGCTCCCAGATTATTCAACACAACGTCTGGTCTTCGTCAGCATCTCACGGCCACACTGCTGTAGTGATGCAGACAACACCGTCTGGGTCAAGACCTCGCCTCAATCTACAAAATGAAAGTCCATGTTCTTCATCTTGCTATGTTTGTTAAATAAAAAAACAAACTGCAATGGTACAGCATTTATTAATAACGTTTAAGACAAAGGCACACTTTACAAGATGATAGCCATGGCTCATTTCCATCTTTTGTCCCTTGACAGGTTGATGGTCCTTAACAAAATAGAAATGAAAACAAATATTGCTCACATTGTGAAAATAAAGTCCTTTATCAGTGCACTGGATGTCATCTGGGGTGATTCACAGCCTCAGGGGTATCTGAGCACCTTGCCAACAAATGGAGAATGCTGTCTATCCACATCTCACAGACACACTGCTGTAGCATGGTAACGACACTCCCTGTGTCGAGACCTAGCCCAGATCTACAAAATGGCCACCATGATACCAGAGATATTCTATAGAGATATGCCAACATAATAGGTTTCTATGGGCACCTAACGCAACCAGGTTCCGGTCTGCCTAAAGGGGCGTGTCATAATGCTCCTACAATGAATAGAACAGTCCTTAGGTCTGCCTAAGGGGGGCCATAATAGAACCAGGAAATAATGGGCCAATGGAACCTCTCTCTCTCTACTCTCTCTGATGATACCGCTTATGTCGAGACCTACTCCAGATGTACAAAATGGCCGCCATGATACCGCCTATATCGACACCTAGTCCAGATATACATAATGGCGGGCAGAGGCCTTCGCCAGTTCAGCAGATATCACGTGGGGTCTTCTTGCTAATCTGAAATAGATGCCTGAATACATCGGCAATATCACTGCCGAGTGAGGTAACTGTTACTGTAGAAGAACTTTATTAGTCTCAGGACTCTCTGGGCCTCCTGCCAAGAGGACGAGAATGTTGTCTTTCCACACCTCAAAGGTGCACTGCTGAAGTGATGGGGATGAGGACACCTATGATGAGACCAGGGCAAGAACAAGTCTTTGAAGGATTGAGATTGAAGTCGGACCATAGAAGTAGAATTTATGACTAGAGTCGACACAGTAATTCACAACAGCACCGGAAAACGGCAAAAGAAGCCCTCATAACGTGCTCTTCAGTCAAAGAACAACCAGATTAGATAAACCAGACTAAATATCTACTTGAATCACCTGAATCGATGAAATAAATTTAAAAATCAGTTCATATTAGGTAGATATTTAGCTACACATTTCAACTGTCCCCTTACAGGGTGATGATGGAAATTTCCACAAATATCTTCAAATAATGGCTGCCAGGACAATTAGGGGTGTGACCACTCCAGAGTTACAGTATGTTCAACTTCTATGGCTGAGATTGTGAACTACAAAATGGCAGCCGCAGAAGCCTTAAGGAGCGCAGCAGGTTCGATGCAGCATAATCCTCCTCAGATGACCCTGCCAAGAGCAGAATGCGGTCTCCATATCTCACACTGCTGCTGGGATGGAGACAACACCACCTGTATAGTCATGGGAATGTGCACCTATAATGAAACAAGGCAGTAACGAGTCTTTGAAGGGCTATGCCATAGTTGTCTGATTACCATTGACTTTCAAATCTCTATTCAACACTTGGTCTGAATAGAGTCATTTGCATTACGATTAATGTTTCCCAAATGGCATGGTTGACCCGCCTCCCTCGGTTTGCTACTGGACGAGGCCAGAAAAGGCTGTTCCGAAGCCAATGATTGTATGGCGGAAGCTTAAACCATGTCACTGCCTTGAACACACCTCTACCAAGGGACGTTGGAGCTGCTCAAAGTTGATTGGTTTCCGACAAAGTGGGTGGAGTTCCCGATTTCTCTGGATCGAGTAAGAGAAATTGTGTTAGGCTATTTACATCTGGAATGCTGTCCTACTACTGCTACTACTGCTGCTAATGCTATGGCTATATTACTACTACTACTACTTAGGGCAGGTGTCACCAACGTGGTGCACGCGGGCGCCAGGTAGCCCTCCAGGAGCTTCTGAGGTGCCCACCAAGGATGAAAATAAACAGTGATGACTACCAGATTATATTCACAGTTAATGTTTTTCTTTTAATTTAAATATGAGATTATTTATTCTTTATAACCTATAAACAAATTATCATTCAATAATAGTGTGATTTCAGAATGATGCCAAGACATCAGTAGAGGATTTTGAACAAAAGTAGCCCTCGGGTAGCCCTCAGTATCCCTTGGATAGCCCTTGGTAGCCCTCAGACCCAGAAAGGTTGGGGACCCCTGACTTAGGGTATATCACTACACTTTACCGCCATTACTACTACTACTACTACTAACACATTGAATACCGGCAGTGCTTACGGAATTATGTTATAGAATGCTAGCATTCTAAACCCTTTTTTGATGTTTTTTGTAGTCACAGTATATTATGTGATAGGATAGTGAATTGGAGGAGAGGGTTCACCTCTGACTCAGACTAATATAATAATAACAATACATTTTATTTTAATAGCGTTTCAAGATACCCAAGGTCACTTTACATTAAAACAGAGTAATAACAGTAGAAACAGTAATAACAAAGCATCAATGAATTTATACATCACAACTAAAATGGGAGATTAAAAATGAAAAGAAAAATTAAAATAGTTATACAAGAATAACATAGAATACATATGTATATTAAATAAAATGCTAATAAAATAATAATTGAAGGAAGTGGAAGTGCATGTCAGTGGTGAGATGAATATGCTACAGTGAAGAGGTGTGTCTTAAGCTTGGATTTCAAAGAGGACAGTGTAGAAAATTGATGAATTGTCAGCGGGAGTGCGTTCCATAGTTTGGGACCAATCACACTGAATACCCTGACGCCCATGGTGCACAGGTGTGTGGAGGGGGTGATAAGGAGGAGTGTATCAGTGGAGCGTAGTGTGCGGGCGGGGTTGTATGGGGTGAGGAGACTTGTGATGTAGGTGGGTGCAAGGTTGTGTTGGACCTTGTAGACAAGGAGGAGGATTTTGGACTGTACTGGATTCATGATTGGATAGGAAGCCAGTGTAATTGATGAAAGATAGGTGTAATGTGATGCCAGGGTCTGGTGTGTGTAAGTAGTCTTGCTGCTAAATATAAGATTGAGTTCTGAATATATTGTAGACAGTTCATCTACTGTACAGGGAGACCAATCAAGACAAAGGCCACCATGATTATGTGTGTAGCATTAAAACAAGACCAAATATGACATTGAGATCTTATTACGGTCATAAAATAGAAGATGACTGATTCTCTTGACTTTGTCCCCAGATCTGCCTGAGGTTGGCAATTAGGCTTTGTTGAAATAATGAGGTGGCATTACAATGGGGGATGAGACTTATGTCACTTCTCCCCCTGGACCACCTGTCAGGCATTCCATCACTTAGACATGGGAGCAATAGCACAATCTTAGAAATGGAAACACTGGGTTTTTCAGAAGAAGACAAATACTGTAAAAATGGCCAAATTGTAACCTGAATTATAGCCAGGCAACCTAGATCCTTACAAAGTGTTGTGGCATTTACAGTTCAGCTGCCATTGTCTCACATTGTCACAACCATCCTCCGTAGGCGGTCATATCCGAGACATTTGAAATGCAACCTTCCCACATATAGTCTAATAAGAATCTCATTCATTGCATTATGTGTTCATTACAGTGTAGATTGTCATAGTGTTGACAGTGTAGATCAGGGCTATTCAATTAGAATTTCATCTGGGCCACATTTCCAAACCAAGAACTGCAGTCGGACTACACATTTTCAGACATCACGACCAATGAAATGACACTTAAAATCAGTAGTCCACAAACGAATTTTAAACATGTTCCTCTAACCTAAAACTTAACCACATTGAATGTGAATGTATAAAACAAGCAGAAGATTCACAAGCAATAATGTGTTGTACTGCAGTAACAAAACTGAAATGTATACTGCTTCAGTTGGGGGCCATGCCTGGGCTGCATGTGGACTGCATCTGGGCCGCATGTGGCCCTCGGGCCTCCAATTGAATAGCCCTGCTGTAGATTGTCATCATACCATTTACTGGCCATCTCCCTCAGTCCTGGGAGTATGCCTGTTGTCCCTTCAGGCCTTCAACCTGATCTTTAGTGCATTTTTTTGACAGTGTACTTTTTCAGACAGGCAACATGCAAACTCACACTAACTGTAGAGAGTGACTACATTTTAGAAGTCACATTGTGACATCCAGTTATATAACGACATCAGAATAGAGAACCATTCATATTGTGTCCAATTTTCTGAAGACTATTTACAATTCAGCTGAGAACAAAACATCTGTATTATGTCCAGTTTAAAAGGCAGTATATGAGGTGACCATTCTTATCAAGTATAAATTCATTAATTGTTTGTCGCTTACTTTTGTGCTTCGGAATGCGACCTTCCCACATCAAAAAGTTTAGTGAGCGCTCCCTTCAGTCCCTGTAGTACTCCTGTTGCCCCATCACCCTGCTCTTCAGTGTAATACCCTCCACCATTCCTCTGCACCATTTCTCCAATGGTGTCAAACAACTTCTCTATCTGCCTCCTGTTGCTATATTCACCCTCCTGTCTCTCCTTCCAGTCACGATTGTCTATGACAAGGTAGCGGTCACCGCATTTCTTTACGAGACTTGGCAGTGTGGCATCTTTCTTCTCAGAGTCCTGATTACTGCCCTCCTCAAGGAACTGCTGAATGGTCTGACCCCTCACTCTCAGCTCTTCACCAAACGTAAAGACTATCAGTGCATGGTTAAAAACTTCGCTTGTGAATAATTCCAGAATCTTGTTGAGAACGTCCATTTGTCCTTGCGTGAACCTTGCCGCTTTTAGCACAAGGATGAAGGCGTGGGGCCCTGGGGAGCTTAGCATGAGACATTTTGCTATCTCCGGTTCTATGTCCCTTTTGGTTATTGGGTCGAGGAAACCCGGAGTGTCAATCAGGGTGATCTTCCTCCCGTTGACGGTTTTACTGCGATCTTCACACTTGTTCGTCACTGCACACGGTGAACTCTTCACTTCAAAGACATCTTCCCCCAGGATGGTGTTGCCAGTGCTGCTTTTGCCATCTCCTGATTTTCCGAGAAGAACAATCCTCCACTCACCTGAAAATATAAGTAGATAATAAGCATATTTTATTTTGGCATGCCGACATAATTAACATAATAAATGCATCTTTTCACCCCCTCTGTAGTTTTAGGAATTGTTTTGCTGACATAATTTAGCATTTCCAGTGTCGCACATACCCCGATGTCTAACACTTCCTACATACTAAATTAACACTGCAATTTACAAATTCAACTTTGTCTCAAATGTTGGCGAAAAAAATAGTTTCTGTTGGCGAAGTCGAGTTGGCGAAGATGATTCCTCTGCATGGGGAGGTAGGCCTATGGAAAGCATTTTTATCATTTAATGGCTTTGCCCAGCTATCCGTAATTGACATTGAAGATATCAGCAACATCATTTTGACTAGTCATAATTACATTTTGGATAGTTGTAATAGTGATTGGGGATATCTGCGGAGCTGAACGTATGGTTCTCCCGGGCTGAAATAGCCGTCATTGGCCAGTACGCAAGCGGACAGTGCGAGGTCTTCATGACAGCCATGGCAGAAAACTTCATGGCAGCTAGTAGATTGTGTTTTATTTTGCTTGGCACGAAATCACTGGAGTTGCTTTTGTTTACATATATATGAGAAACTGTGTTGTACTACTACACCTTCCAAGCAATTATTTTGATGATTTCAGGTTTTTGAAAGTATCTATAAAATGCCTCAATGATGTGGGTGTTGTTCTAGCTTATTTGCTAGGCACTTCATAATGGTGGCCATCAATTCTGTCGATTGTAGCCTATTTTAAAAAAGGCTTTTGTTTTGCATTTAATCACTTGGACTGTAAGGGTGTTGCAGGCACGTACACTCCAATACGGCAGGGGAGGCACTGCCTCACCAGCCCCACCTGAGAATGATGAGATGCAGTAAATGTGAATAATAGTAACAATAACAGCTATTGTTTTCGAGCATCTGCACCATAACTACCATTTGAGCAGTACAGTTTCACTCATTTTCAATCAT
>NC_085877.1:2667812-2757812 GCF_034702125.1 Engraulis encrasicolus
ATACATGATCAACATCATCAGAAACAATCTTGCCACTGAGCCGATCTTCATTGGTACACAAAACATTTCTGTTTGGTTATTGCTATCATTCATTTAGCAAAACTTTGCTTAAGGTGTCAAAACTCTGCCATGAAGAAACTCCTCTATTAAAACCTAAACTCTGCTATAAAAACTAACAATTATTTGTTAAAATGACCATTTGTCATAATGAGGAATATATGAGGAATATACTCTAAAACTAAGATAAGCATTAAACAATTGTTTACTTTATGCAAAACCGCAATCTTTTATTTCTCCTGTCCATTCATCTGCACACAGTATATCTTCATAAGAACACAATATTCAATACTGTTCATTACAGTACTGTTCTTCACTGCACAATATGTTCAATCAAAGCAGACATTAAGTCAATCAATATCCTACCACTAATTCTTGAGAATGTGGTTTAAAAACAGGTTTTCATTTTGAACGAAAATAAAGTACAAACCCCAACTCAGATAACATTGGGACACATGGTAAACTGTTAATGAAATGAAAATACTATAATTTTCAAAACATTCAATCAATTTCATTCTGGAAAGTCAAAATGATGGACATGGAAAATACTACACAGTGCACCTTTAACTCTTAATAAATTAAAATGTCAAAACACTTTTATTTCCCAAATTTCATACCCACACAAACACCCCTCCCCCCCTCTCTCTTCAGATTATATTTACGTCCTCACCCCTTGACAGACACGAACCTTAGTCTTCCCACCCACACAATCTCACCACACACATACACACAAATGTATAGTATCGATTGATATAGATATTTGGTAGATTTCATGATATCTCAAATGGGGTCTTACCACACTGGTGTGCTTCCGCTATCAGAGTGAAATGGTGGAGGCATACAAAGGCTGATGATCCTCACCTCAATCCAATACCCATACCTCTAACACAAATACTACGGCCGTCACCTTGCAACTCAATCCACCAATCCTAAATTTCACCTCTGGAATCAATAAAGTTACTCGACTCTACTCTACCACCCACGCCGAGTTCTATGTCCAAAGTTATCGTAGCCGTGGCAATCTTGTAACGCATCTCAACGTCTCTTGCGTCTCTCTTTCCCTCCCTCTCTCTCTCTCTCTCTCTCTCGGAGCAGGATGAGGAAGTAGAGAGAGTTACCTGGTCGGACAGGTGTTACCTCACATTCTGGAAATCTGAGTTTCAAAGTGCAGGAGTTATTTATAATTGTGGGTTCTTGTTTTCACCTGTCAGCAGCATGAAGGCCAAATCCCTAACCATAGACAGTCAGAAAATAGTGCATGTCTGCGTGCGAGCGTGCGTGCATATACTGAGGTTGTCAAAGTAGAAGTAAAAAAGACTGCCATAGTTTCCTTCCATCCCAAGTAACTCTGAGTAACTGGTCTACATGTACTATAGAGTGATCTACCTGATTCTGCTGGTATTTCTGTGTTCACAGTTTTGTTTGATTTTTCTTTCATCAAGGCTTTGGTGAGACATGAATACCAAACAGGTCAGTGGACCAGATCATGTCATTTTACTTAGCGGCACTTAAGAGAGAGCTGCTTTCAAGACAAGACTTTTGTGAAAAAAGACACATTTAAAGCATTTTACATTTGTAATGAGAACGTAAGATATTCTTTTAAACATATTCATTATAATATATAATAATATATTTAATACAATGATGTAATTAATAAATTGTGTTACAGAACAAGTAAGGTAGATGTGGATGTGCTAAGCCCAATCTACGTATGTTCGCGATGGAGACGTCTCTGTGCAGCACCAAAGACATTATGCGGTGTATATGGTATTTCTTTTTGAGAAGAGAACATCTAGCTTTAGGGGTACTGTCTGTGTCTGTCTGTCTGCCTCTCTGTCTCTCTACCTCATCCGCTGCAACACATCTAACCCCACTCTGCTCTAATTGAGTCTGTCTGTCTGTTTGCCTATCAGTCTGTCTTTCTGCCTGTTTGTTTCTCTGCCTGGCTGTCTGACGGTGTGTCCACTTCTTAGAATCTAACCCCCTGCTCTAAGAGTCTGTCTCTCTGTCTCTATGTCTTCCTTTTCTGTCTGCCTCCCTCCCTGTCTGTCTGCCTGCCTGCCTGTCCGTCTGGCTACATGTCTGTCTGTCTGTCTGTATGCCTGTCTACCTTCCTCCCTGTCTGTCTGTCTGACTGTTTGTCTCTCTGCCCGGTTGTCTGTATAAGGAAAAGTCATGGAACCTGGGGTGTGCAGTGTACAGATGTCTTTTTCTGTTTCCAAGGTGGGCTCTCATGCATCACCTCTGAGCTTTCACTATAGTAATGTTTGAGATATCAAATATCATAATTCAGGCATACATCTTGTTGCCTGTTGTTCTGTAAGACATCAGGGTTATAAGACGGAAGCCTGTTGTTGTCATGTGTGTGAGGCAGATGGAAATGTGCCAGCAGGGAGGAGAAAGAGAAACGAGTCAAACTGGTCGTCAATGACGAGGGGCAAGAGCAATGCTGAACTTGGCGACGTGATCCCGTCGAGGTAAGTCTTCGCAACAATTGTCTATTATTGTTTTGTATGAAACTGTACTGCTCTAGAGGTCAGTTGTGCTTAATTCAGTTAAATCAAATATGTGTAGTAGTAATACTCTTAACCCTTCCGTTACCTTACCTTTACGAACCAACGACGGTATGCTGAACTGTACCAGCGATGCTCACTAGTGATGCTAAGGAGAGCCATGCCAGCTGCAGTGCCATTCTTAGGACTGACACCCTGCCGCTTTTACTTATTGTCTCTATAGCCTACATACTGTTACAAAATGTAATGTTTACTGTAGGTTATATATGTTGTTACATAAATTATCATATACAACCAAGATCATGAATATGTCAAGTTACAGCATTGTGATGGATGTTAATATTCATACCGTATTTTATGATGGAAAAAGATACGTGTATACGCTGTGAACATTTTCAATTGGTCATTACTGTCAATGGCCCTTTATATGCATCTTATATATTTTTTTGACTTATAAGTTGTTTGAGAAGATCGGCACAGACACCCAGACCCAGACCCACACCCACACCCACACAGACACACACACACACTGACGTACACTCGAAGGAAGCAAGAAGTATGTGCAGTATGTGCCCTGGAGCACACCTGAGGACTCTGAGGTGTTTATGGATTATGCAAACAGGCTGTGCTCTCATTGTTCACTCAAATTACATTACATTACACTAAGCTGACACTTTCATCAATAGCAATGTTATTTTAACTGTAGGGTATTGGTTACAGTCACTCAGCTGTAGAGTGCAGTAGAGAGTTTTAAGGGTGGGATACGAACCTGCAACCCTCTGATCCCAAGTCCACCACTAGGCTACAGTTGCCAAAGGAACTCAAGATACCGTACAGCCATTAATGTCTAAACCACTGGCAACCAAAGTGATTACATCCCTAGGGGAAAAGTGATTGCATCCCTACTAGTTGGAGGTAAATATGTCCAAATTGAGTTAATCATTGTCCCTCTCAAGTGTCATGTGACGTCATTAGTATCACTCGTACTCGGGTTTGAATAGTTGTCTTCAATTTGGTTTTACAGCTTAGCCTGCATGGCCCATGCATTTCTACTCCTGTTCATTCGTAGGACTGGGGGCAGTTTTCTTGGGAGGGTTTAGTTGGCCAGCCTGCCGGACGATAAGCGAACAGGGCAGGTTGTGGGGAGCCGCTCATGATGATGATGTCTAATGTCTACACTGTTGTCATTACTGGTTGTGTAGCAATGGCACCCAGCACTAAGGAAACATTTACATTTTTTCAACAATTTCCAATTTTTCAATTGAATTTCACTTTTTTTGTGCGTGTGTGTGTGTGTGTGTGTGTAGTGTGTGTGTGTGTGTGTGTGTGTGTGTGTGTGTGTGTGTGTGTGTGTGTGTGTGTGTGTGTGTGTGTAGTGTGTGTGTGTGTGTGTGTAGTGTGCAGCATTAAAGACATCCTGGCCATCAAATGGAGGAGCAGAGTGCAGTTGGAGATGAAGCAGAGAGGGCGGCTGCAGGCACAGGCACAGGCACAGGCCACATGGCCAAAGGGGACACTCCAAGCATATGCACAGTGAGCCTTTTTGCTGGTGACAATCCCCTCATTGGAGAAGCGGTTCTTCCCCTAGACCCTTCAAGAGACGATGTGTCTACTGCAGCCAGTGGCAGTGTGGAGGAGCAAAGGTGAAAATGAAATATAATAGGCTAATTATTTGCTTTCCTTGCTTTTACTTTACAGCTTGATTTTTTTCATGTTGTCTTATATTTAACCTGAAGCTATGTTTTTGGTTGTCCTTTGCCTCCTGAACAATTTTCTAAGCAATTATGGCTGAAATTGTCTTTGATCTAAATGACTATGGCTTGATTTCAACAGAACCCATCATATAATCATGTGTTAACTCACCATTACTTGCAACATTGTTCCGTTATTACTCATGCACCATTATTGTACATTGTTACCCAATGCCTATAAATTGAGTAAATCACAGACCTTTTCTCATCCCATCCGA
This sequence comes from Engraulis encrasicolus, assembly GCF_034702125.1. NCBI lineage: Eukaryota > Metazoa > Chordata > Actinopteri > Clupeiformes > Engraulidae > Engraulis > Engraulis encrasicolus. Next base: position 2,672,352 of record NC_085877.1, read on the forward strand.
ATAATGCACCACAAAAATAACATAGAAATGCGGGGGTAATTGCAAGTTACTAGTGGGCCATAGGTAATATTTATCCCGCACGAATCTTGCTTTAGAGTGACTAGGGAAACTACTGTTTTACGGTTAATTGCACTTCGAACTCAGACAATTCAACAAGAAGAGTAAATAGATGTCTTAGTCAACTTAATATGGGTAAACATGGGGACATACCTACCTGGACTGTATATTGCATTTTACTGTTGCAGTTTATTAATTAGGATAATTTTGTTTTTCATGTGTTCATATACGATAACTCTTGTTACTTTGTGGTGTTAAGTAATTAGTTCAGTCAACATGACAACAGTAGTCCTTCTGCAACAGGTCAACAAATCTTTTTTCACCGTGTACGTACAGAGTATTGGTAGCAGTCCCTGGAGCAATACGAGGCTATGTGCCTTCCTCAATCCACAACATGATTTCTCTAAAGGCTAATGATGTTTTATTGTTCTAGTGTCCCTGGAAGAGATTCACCTGTAGTCAGTGTACGGTCCAAGATAAGTTACCGGTCCATGAAACCTCCATTGACATTAACACAGGAACTGAAAAAGTGAGTACAGAGATGGTATGCTTTGTCAGACAATCTTCGTCAGATTTTAAAATATGGGCAGATTATTTTAAAGGGACACTGTGTGAGATTTTTAGTTGTTTATTTCCAGAATTCATGCTGCCCATTCAAAAATGTTACCTTTTTCATGAATACTTAGCACCACCATCAAATTCTAAGTATTCATTATGACTGGAAAAATTGTACTTTTCATACATGAAAAGGGGGATCTTCTCCATGGTCCGCCATTTTGAATTTCCAAAAATACCAATTTTTAGCTGCAAAAATTACTGTACTTTGACCACACTGAAAATATTTGTTTATTACTTACTAAACTTTCATGTAAAGATCAAATTTGTCAATAGGCAGCGCATTTTCAATGAGCAGCATAGTTGCAGTACCATTTTTGAACATTTCCTGCACAGTGTACCTTTAAATAAATTACACATTTCTGATACATATAGATCCCAGACAGCAGAGTGTCCAGCAGTTCTCTGTGATGTTTGCCCCAAGACGGCGATTAAATCCTGCATGACCTGCATGGCCTCCTTCTGTGGGGACCATGTAAAGTCTCACTACACCGTCCCAGCTCTGCAGAGACACAGGCTGGTGGAGGCCACTGAAGACCTGGAGCAGAGGCTGTGCCAACGTCACAACAGAGAACTGGAGCTGTACTGCACCACTGACCAGACTGCTATATGTGCTCTATGTGGGGTAACGGAGCACAGTGGACATTGTATAACAGACTTTGAACCCGGAAAATGCAAGGTAGATTCGATTCAAGTCAAGTCAAGAATGTTCGAATGTTATACAATAAATACAGTCATTATATGTTTTTTAATGTAACATAAGCACAATGTTGTGACTTGTTCCCTCTTGCATTAATAGGTACAGGAGAGGAAGGAAGCAACAGGTAAGGGACCTACTTATCAGTGTAAAAGTAACATTTCAGCATTTTTTGTGTTTCTTAACAATGTCATTGCTAACTAAGTTAGCAACTTACTTGGTAGCAGGTCAATTTCCCATTGGTAATCTACTAAGGTGCTAACTGGTTAACGATGCTTTCGAGAAGCAGGATCCCAGATGATGACTGATATCTGTTAACACTTTAGAATAACTCTTTTATAAATGCTTGTGAATGAGTATGATCCAATCTATGGCTGCACTGCAGAGTGGGAATTGGCTCATCCAGGATGAGTTTGAGATGTTTTTGCCTGCCCGACATGTCTATATTTTTTGCCTGCTTCACACTGTTAGGGCTTTACTGTGTCTGATGTGTTAAAATAATGTCTTACTCATTTACAAACATTTGTGCATGTTTCGTTGATAATTAGTTCATTGTTTGTAAAGTGTTTATAAAGCTTCTAAAGTAATTCTGAAGTATTACCCTATTTTTTACTGCAGCAGATGCACCTCCTGCTGTGACGGACCTTTGTGTCAAGTCCAACATTCCTCCTCCTGAGAATCTGAGCTGTGTTGAGACGGGTCTGACATCGCTGTCGGTGTCTTGGAGTGAACCAGCTGGAGTGGACCATGCCTCATACCTGCTGACCCTCTACGCTGATAGAACATGTCTGTGGGCAACTACTGTCAGCTCCCTTCAGCACAGCTTCTCTGGATTGGACATCGGGAGGGAGTACACCATCAGTGTCTCCACTGTGTTAGAAAACAGGCAAAGCTCACCTGTCTGTACCTCCATCACAACACGTAAGTCTGCTGTCAACATCATCATTGATCTTTTTGAGTGCCTTTATCACAGAAATAGATAGGAAGTAAGTGGGACGAAGAGATGAGGTGGGACTGGGAAATGACCCAACTCTGCTTTGAACCAGGGTCCCCATGAGCAAGGATCCCATTTTAGGGGATTTTAACACCTTTAGTTGATAGGATAGAGTGTGAAATACAGTGAGTCCAATAAGTATTTGATTCCTTGCTGATTTTGTTGGTTTGCCTACTATCAAAGACATGATCAGTCAATAAATGTTATGATAATATGTATTCTAATATGGAGAGACAGAATATCAAAAAGAAAATCCAGAAATTAACTTAAGAGAATATATATTAATTTATTTCCATTTCATCGAGCAAAATAAGTATTTGATCCCCTGCCAACTGATTACAGTTCCGGGCCCACAGACCAGATGGGCACTTCCAATCAACTTGTCATCTGAATTAAAGACACCTGTACATACTAACATGCATACAAGACACATTGAATCAGCAGAATAAGTCCATAGTATGAGTGAATCAGTCACACTCCAACCTCACCATCGTGGGAAAGACCAAAGAGCGGTCAAATGATATCAGGGATAAGATTTTAGACCTGAACAAAGATTAAATGGGCTGCAAAGCCACAAGAAAGAGACTGGGTATTAATGACCCAGCTGTTGATGCATTTCTTCCAAAATGTGAGGAATACGAAATGACTATCAATCAGCATGTCTGGGGTTCTATACAAGATTTGACCTTTTGTAGGGATTTGATAACCATGAGAACAGAAAGAAAGCACCCTAGACCTGTACGGGATGAACTAGGCAATGATATCAAAGCTACTGGGACCAAAATCACTGAGAAAACTACTGGTAGAACTTAATGCCACAGAGGTTTAAAATCCTGTAGTGCACACATGGTACCTCTACTTCAGAAGGAACCTGTGCAGTCCCACCTGAGGTTTGCCAATGGACATCAGGCTGGTTTAGGATATGATAAGGAGGTGCTGTAGTCAGATGAAACCAAAATCAAGCTGTTTGGCATTAACACAATTCAATGTGTTTTGAGAAAGAGAACTGCTGTCTATGATCCCAAGAACACCCTCCTCACCATCATGCATGAAAGTGGTATCATTATGGTTTGAGGGTGTTTGTCTGGCCAAGGCACAGGACAACTTCACATCGTCAACGAATGGATGGAGGGAGACATGTAATGTGCAAACGTCCTTCCCTCCACCACTACACTGAAGGGTGGGCCATTTTTGGATCTCCCAACATGACAATAATACACAACATACAGTCAAAGCAACGAAGGAGTGGCTCAATAAGAAGCATATTAAAGTCGTGAAGTGGCCTAGACAGCCTCCAAATATTAACCCTATAGTAATTCTATGGAGGGAACTGAACCTCCCATTTGCCAAGCTACAGCCACAAACTATTCATATTTTAGAGATAATCTGCAAAGAAAAATGGGCAAAAATATTTTCTACTATATGCACAAACATTGTCATCAACTAAAAGAAGCATCTGACCTCAGTGCTAGACAACTAGGGCTTTGCCACAAAGCACTTTATCTTCTTTAGCTAGAGGGGTCAAATACTTATTTGCCTAAATTAAATACAAACCAATTAAAATATATTATTTTAAGTTACTTTCTGGAAATTCGTTTTGATATTCTGTCTCTCCATGTTTGAATACATATTATCATTAAATTTATAGACTGATCATGTCTTTAATAGTGGGCAAACTGACAAAATCAGCAAGGGATCAAATACATATTGGGCTCACTGTATATGGAAGAGAGATGGAGAGGATCAGAAAATAACATGAGGCCAGTATTGCTCCCGGGTCCCCTGGCATAACAGTGCTGTGCCGTAGCCGTGTGAGCCATGGCCAAGGCCTATCTGTCAACTGTAGTGTAATGGCAGAGCAAGCCAAAGACAAATGTTACTGTATATCTCCCTCTGTACAATGTAGTGCAACCAGTAGAGGTGCTCCGATTGCTCGGCTGCCGATCATGACCGGCCGATAATGGCCAAAAATAGCCTGATCGGTGATCGGAAAAACATGCCGATCAAAAAACCGATCCGAGAGATATTAAATTCCTCACGCAACCATTTGCCTTTACACCTGGCGCTGCATGTAGGCGCTGGCTCTGCACAGCTGCAAGTGCACCAAAAGAAGGCATCTTTGCTTGTCTATAACTTTTCGCCATTCCCCCCTTCATTTCCACCATTCATAACCATATCTGCATCAACAATGATCTGATTTTCCGATCCATGCGCCGTTTACCTGACAATGTAATTTGCGATTGAGTACTCGCCAGTGAGCCATTTTACGTTATAACCTGTGTAGTTGCCTCGGTCAGCACGCGACAACTTCACGTTGTCAGCACAAACATGTCAATTATTGTTTTCAAAGTTGTAATTGGCAGTCAGTCGATTAGTTTGATAGTCGCTGAAACACCAAACGGCGACAGATGTGGTTAAAACTTGAGAGACATTCAGAACGGTAGTGGAGCACTGCAACTGTGGACGGTGACAGAGAGGGGAGGGGCTCTCCTCACGAGGCTGCTCATTTAAAGCGACAGGTTGTTTTTTTCTCGTATGTGGAAGACTATTTGATGTAATGTTTCAGTTTCAATTCAATCTTAAATAGTTTAGTTATTCTATGCAATAACTTATACACAGGGTTGGGGAAGTTACTTTTTAAATGTAATCCGGTAAAGTTACAAATTACTCTTTCAAAAATGTATTCAGTAATGTAATCCCATTACTTCAATATTTAAGTAATGTAACGGATTACTTTTGGATTACTTTTGGATTACTTTTCCCCCAAAATACTTATAATGACTTAAGTGAATCATGCTTTTTCCCCCCAAACACTTACAATGACTTAAAATAAATTGAGGAAAGCTTACTTAGGCTTAGTTTGTCAATTATACAAGATATTGACTTTGGGTTGGCACAACCGGCACTGGACATCGATATTGGCGCCCTTGTCTTCCTTGAAAATGAAATGTTTATTGTATTTCCACCGGGTAAATGCATTTTTCTCCATTGCTCACGACTGCTCTGTACTTCTTTGACTGAGTGATTGATGCAACGACAACGAACTATTGAACACTCCCACCAGCAGGGAAGGGAAGCAAGGCTGAGAGAACGTAGGTCGGTCAGGAATGCTACTGTCACTGTCGTCATTACGTAACAGGTGATGATTCCGGCGAAAAACCAAAAATCACAACATACAAGCCGCGGCATAACAATAAATGAATAAATAAATCAGTTAATATAATAATTAAATAAATAAAAGGGACCAAAGACGCAATTTCGCAAGAATTGTAATCCTGTTAAGTAATCCCCATTCCCACTGAATGTAACTGTAATCTGAATACATATTTTTTTGCTTGTAATGTAACGGATTACAATTACATTGATTTTGTATTCTTTTACCGTAACGCCGTTACATGTAATCCGTTACTCCCCAACCCTGCTTATACATTGATTAATACTGTAGACTGTATTACCAACACTAGTCTGAAAGATAATAATAATAATAATAATAATGATAATAATAATAATAATAATAATAATAATAATAATAATAGCCTAATAATAGACATGTGCAAATTAAGATTGATTTGTTTATGGGCAAAAATGGTATTCAATAAGGATAATTAATATGCTATTAAAAAAATAGGAAATCATTTTTGTGATCGGCAATGATCGGTAATCGGCAGATAAAGATTTTTGGTGATCGGTATCGGTGATTGGGCCAAAAAATGGTGATCGGAGCACCTCTAGCAACCAGGATAGGAGCAGGATGATGCAAACAATAAATACCAGTGCAGCACAGGTGTCTTCTTGTCTTGTCTACTTTTTGTTATTCAAATAGCATTTGTATTTCTTTTATCATACTGTATTGGCAGGTCACTTTTGGTAAGGGAAAGACAGGATTTTACAAGTCGAGTAAAGTCATTCCTATTATTGCCAAGTCAAGTCTCAAGTCAAGTATTTTGTGACTCAAGTGCAAGTCACAAGTCCACATCTCTGGTATACAGTGTTGTCTGGAATGGAATCAGACAATCTGATCAAATGAATGCCATGTTTCTATCACAGCCTTTCCAGTACCAGAGGATGTGATTGTGGGTTCAGTGACTCCAACATCTGCAGTTCTCAGCTGGAGCCTACAGCAGGGGATGCAGCAGATTCCACACAAGTTCCTGTTCTACTACTGCAGTAAAGGGACTAAACCCCAGACCATCTCTACAGAGTCATGCAGCGCGACTCTTACAGGCCTGCAGCCAGACACTCGGTACACTGCCAGTGTTTACTGTGAGCTTGAAGACGGGAGAAGAATGGAAGCTTCTTCAATCATTATTTTAACAGGTGAAGGCAGAATGTAACTGTTTTTAGTCCTGCATGTCCTCAGTAACGACTCCTTACGCCGCTTCTTTCATCAATCACATACTGCAGGTGCAATGTCTGAGGTAATTTGAAATGCTGAATGCTCAGGGAATTGATCTTGTGCCAGAAATCAGTGGCAGGAATGACACCTTTACTATGGAGCATAGCATAACAATCCTCACAGATATACGTAACTATTAATGCATGGGCGGTTCTAGTCAGGGGCCATGGTGGGCCAGGGCCCCTGTTGATTTCCTCCTGGCCCCTGTTGTGGTCCCTGTGCTGAACAGCTGATGACTGCGACATGATACACATTTTTGTATATTATATATTCATAACATTAAAAATATATCTCTTTTGCCAATTTATTGTGCCCCCCCTTCAAAAATAATGGCTCCACCATGGCCCCCCTGGTAATTGCGGTCTAGAACCGTCCCTCTATTAATGTAAATCTGTCTTTTCTCCTGACCCCACTGTGTGTCATGACTGACTGAGTGACTATTGTGATTCGCATCCCCAGCTGTGCCTACTCCTGGGCCCATTGAGGTCACCTCAGTGACGCCAGACTCTGTGTGCGTGTGCTGGGGACCTCCTGTGGGGTTCCCTGGACCCCATACATTTAGGGTCGCATGGCGGCCAGGTGACACCATCGAGGTTCAAGAAATGAAACTACAGGTCAAAAACCTCTACGCAGGACACACCTACACGTTCACTGTGGCCACAATCGGAAACAGTGGCCGGCAAAGTCCATGTGTCTCTGCAACCATTACCACAGGTTTGTTTCAACTAAAAGTTTTGTTTGAGATTGCTACATTGATAAACAGGACCACATTAGGCTGCTAGGAAAGACAACCAACCATAGGACCAGGACTGCTGACAGCTTTTGCTGGGCACCCTGGCCCCAAGAAAACTGACCGCTTTGTCCCACCCTGTCAGCTCCCCTGATAGGACACATAATAGTATAAAATAAAATCACAACTAGCTTGTGGTTTGTTGCTAGACTTATTGCAGTCTCATTGTTATGAAAATCTTACAAGTTCATGTGGTTTGTATATATGTTTATCAGGTATCCCCCCGCCCGAGGAGCTCACTGCAGTGACGGGGGTTGGATCAGTATCAGTGACATGGAGGGAGCCAGTGGCAGTCCACCAGGCATCGTACCTACTGAAACTCCACGGTGGTGGGAGATGTCTGGAGACCACGTCTGTCCAGTCTCTGCAGCACAGCTTCCATGGCCTGAGCGCTGGCAGAGAATACTACATCACGGCCTGCACCGTAGTGGGCGACAGGTGGAGCAAGCTGGCAACCATTACCATCAGAATGGGTAAGTAGACTGAAATATGCCCTCATTATTTGGGCTGAGAATCATGTCGCTACAATGTATTGTTACAATGGAGAAGACGGCTAGCTTCTAGGGAAATACCAGACAAATTTCCACCTGCCTCTTCAATAATTTGTCAATAACAACGGCAAATTGCAAGTTGTCCAAATATATCTAAGAATGTAAATCACAAATCAATAAGCCTCTTCTATGCCATTGTTGTGCTATGCAGGTAGCCTTACTCCCACGGACTTGTCTGTGGCTGTGGATCGAGCAGGACCAGGTGACCAGTGGAAAGCGGATCTCAGCTGGAGCCTACAGCAGGGGATGGACCAAGGTCCACACAAGTTCCTGATCTCCTACTGCAGGGAAGGGGCTGAACCCCAGACCATCTCTACAGAGTCCTGCAGCACAACCCTTACAGGCCTGCAGCCAGACACTCAGTACACTGCCAGTGTCTGCATTGATACCCATAGTGGAGCTGGAGCGAAGACTGCCACTGTGTCTACCACTTTCCACACAAGTCAGTATCATTTTATCAGAAAGTCATATGGCAACAATTATACTGCACAAGCACAGGTTTAGCACACACTTGCTTGACCATCTCCTTGAGCGAAAAGTGTGTGTTTTGCTTCTACAGAGTCATCAGATTTGCTATACATTTGCCATCAGGTTTGCTTAAATAATAAAAAGGAAAAAGTCCAGCAATTCTGTGGCAAACATTTTTTTCCTGTTGTATGGCACTGATTCTTGAGAAAGCGGGTAAAACATGTCTCTGCAATAAACTGCCAATTCTGTTGAAAATAAACTACATTTTCATGAACAAAATGAATCCAGGTAAAGACACAGGGGTCTGTTACATAAATGTACAGTCGTTTGAAATATTTAAGTGTAATTTTATTACTTTTCATGGCTATAAACCTGCCCACACCCTGTAAAAACAGCTGTCCCAAGGACAGACATCATCATTTCAATTGACTTAAAGGAGAATTCCGGCCAGTTTGGATTAATATCCCATCTTGGGTGGACCGAGGGAAAGGGATGAAAGGCAAAACCGCGAGAAATTTTCATGCCTGCTGCGCAAAGTTGTTCAATTGCGCTGTTTTCGGTTAAAACCTGACCCTTCGGGCACGTAATTGACCTGTTTTAAAGCTCCTAGCGTGCATTAAAACCCTTTTGAACGCTTTGGCCGTGGTGTGTGGGTCCATACAAGTCGATCTAGTGGTTCACATTTCCATTAGGAAGCATAGGTACGATACAACAGGAGTTTTCGAAAGTTGGCGCACCTACCTCTTTCAGCTTCCGCCTTCCAACTACGTCCGCAAAATGGTTCGCCAAAGTGATACTTCATAGTAATCCATTTTATTTTTGTCCACCAAAGACGAGCCACAAGAAACATATTCACATGTTTTCATGCCCTGAGTTGTTATTGTCGCGCAGATTCACTTCTCTGTCACTGAACGCAGTGTAGTGACGTCACGGTGTCACATGACTCCTGGAAGGAACGCCATTCGCTCTTCCAGTTATTATACATAAGCGAGAAAGAGAGGCGCTGTCGTAATATACTGTTTGATATTTTGAGATGGATCCTCCGTTGGGGTAGTTCAATTGAAGAGTTTGGTGGCCATGGTTATCTTTTTTGAACCAGAATATTTGTTACAGATAAAGAATTATTCCTTCCAGGAGTCCACCCAAGATGGGATATTAATCCAAACTGGCCGGAATTCTCCTTTAAAATGTAAAAATCACTGATATTATTGAATAATATCACCATGGTGTGAAAGTCCATATTGAAGTGGTTCTGCAGATATGCACATAGTGCATGTAAAGCAATATTTACTACTATTTTCTGATTGCTCAAAGTGTGTCCAGCATATTAGTCACCACCGTCAGATTTTTTGAAAAAGACAATAAAATCAGGTATGCGCAAGGTCATTGTCATTACTTAGGACCCCTTTTCATACCTTTAGATCTATTGAGTACTTCACCATCACTGAAGCTCCTGTAAGTTTACTAATTTCTCCTCAATTTGATAATTTGTTTGGACACTGGTACTGTCCCAACCATAAACTGTCAACACCGTCAGGGGTTTTAATAGTATTATTGTTACATTAATGTTAATTATATATACTTTTTCAGAAGCGTCATGAAGCCCCTAAGAAACAGAGCGAAAACAAAGTGGCTAATGTGAGCAAAAAATGCACAATATGTAAAAGACTGTTTTTTTGTCTCACACCGTCAGATATCACCACCGTCAGATTTTTTTCCGCTCATCATCTTGTTCCATATTTTACTAAATTGTGCTGGTTAATGAAACATTACAGACATGTTAGTAATAATTGTGACCCAAACTTATACTCCAGCCTCCACTGAGGTGCATTTGGAGGGTTTTTTGTCACAAAACCTGACTGTGGTGACATCTGATGTAGTTCACAAAAAAGCATGTGTTTTACATGTTTTTGACAAGTTTTAAGAATATGCTTCCAATAAGTATCTACAATTATGTTGAATTGTAAAAGTAATTCACTTAAATACAGTAAACTTATTTTTTTACTTCTAATTCTGTCTGACGCTGGTGACAAAACCAAGAAAGAGCCCATTTTATGAAAAATGTAAAACATGGGGAGCTTGGCCAATACATTCACTGCACAGCCAAGACGTTCATCTATGATAATACACCTCTATATTTTGGATTTGAACAACTTAAAACCTGTTTATGCCACATTTTACTCTTCCTAGAGTATCTAACAAATGAAGAAAAAACACATGCACAAATATACTGTGCACACACAAAAATAAAGTGTTTATGCTAGATGTCATTGACATTGTCATTGTCACTTGAGAAGGCTATTTATTTTGCTAAATGTAGGTAATAATTAGGTCACTTTCACCACCTTCAGATTACTGTCACCACCGTCAGTTCTTAAGTCACCACCGTAAGAAGGAGTTTTGGACATTTTAAATGAATGTGCTTACAACATTTTCCTTTGTAGTTGTTGAATTATCAAAGTAATAGCAAATTTAAGCCTACACGAATATTTGTGAAATTACAAAAAATTGTTTGATCTATTTAGCCATTAAGTAAGCATTGTCTGACAGCACATATTTTTAAATTAGAACATATGAAGCAGTATTAAAATAGAATGAAAGTGAATTTTCAACATTTAAAGGCGTATGGGTGAACCAACAAACTAGGGCTGTCATTTTAACACGTTAATTCGATTAATTAATTACAAGGCGCATTAACGTGTTGTGAAAATTAATGGCATTAATTATTTATGGGTAGACATACGTTCTAAGCGCATGGCGTGGCAACTGAATTCACTCACTCACGCTGTGATAAATACAAGCCGTCCGTCAACTTCTAAAGCTAAAATACAATAAATACAACAAATACAGACACTTTTCTGTCTTTTGTCATGAACAAAAGCATATGTTTGTATTTAATTATTTTTAGATATTTTTGAATTATTACGAGATATGCCAGTTGACGCTGCATTGCTGCGAACAGCTGTTCAGTTAAAAAATAGCTGTGGACCAACGACGTTTTCCTTCAATTAACACAAGCAATCAGACAATCTCTACAGCTTAAATACAACTAATAACATGTCAGACAAAATGTGGTGTTTTTCCCATTATCGATTTGTCTATATTTGATAACTTTTAGAAAGCATTTTATCAGGAGATGTAAGCTACAAGTCTGCGCTCGGCAGCTGGTTCATCTGATATGAATACAGGCGCATTTCAAGACAGTTTATCATTTGATTTGGCCATGGCAGTTGTATAATAGTTGGACTTGTGGTAGGCCTACTTAAATCTTCCATACAACTATAGCCCAGCATGCGAATGCATTGACTGTTCAGGCTTTGAAACACACGACGCAAATATTTGTGTTCATGATGTGTGACCGCGGTAGCCAAGCTACTACATAGAGCCTACCGCAATTTCAGCAGAGGTTTCTGCTCATCGGCAGAACAACACTTGTATATTCACTACAACATCAAACCACTTGATAGATAATCGCTACCTTTTCCACGCTGCACATAAGAATCAAAATATTACAGGCTCCGAAATTACCCCATGACACAAGCTACAGTGCAAGTGTCAACAGCGCAGAGTAGCCTATAGGGATTTCAATTTGACAGCACAAAGTCATCGCAAGTGCTGGAAGATGATCTTCTCAAGTTGGGTTGTGATTACAGCGATTTGAGTGATACATGCCACGTTCAGAATAAAATAATACCACTGTGCCACAGATGTCAAGTTGACAACTTTGATCGCTAACTTCCACTGACACCTCAGACACTGACGTTTTCTAGCTTCAACCAATCGCCATAGCGTATTACAGAGATAGGATGTCTTACCTTTCGTGCAGATAGTTTGGAGAAGTTTACATCAGTCAGTCTTTCTTGTCCTGTCTTATATCCATAGAATATTTTGGTGTAGAATCAATGTTTAGTCCAAGCAAGGGTTATTGGCTAGCTCAGTGCAGTTATCATTCCTGGCTAATCCAGCTCCCCAAAATGTAAACAAAACGTGAATGAATGCACGTCATCTGTTTCATCAGGGGGTGTTCCCATTTCCTTGAACTCTGACCTTTTCTGATAGATAGATAGATAGATAGATAGATAGATAGATAGATAGATAGATAGATAGATAGATAGATAGATAGATAGATAGATAGACAGACAGATAGACAGATAGACAGATAGATAGATAGATAGATAGATAAGATACTGTAGACTCATTTTTTGTGTTTGCTAATGTAGCCTATTTATTCACTAACTCTGTTTACCAGGCCTATTTTAACATATTAGTACATCATAGGGCTTATAGGCCTATTGTAATTATTATTATTATTATTATTACTACTATTATTATTATTATTATTATTATTGTTTCGCGTCATGAAAAGAACATACGAGTAAGTGCGATTAATTAGATTAATTAATTACAAATTCTGTAATTAATTAGATTAATTTTTTTAATCTACTGACAGCCCTACAACAAACACACACAATCACTTAAAAACTCCAGATACATATGCAACCAAATCAATACACTTTTTATTGCTTTTAATTGTGTCTGACGGTGTTGACAAAAAACAAGGTATGATCGGAGAAAAACCTGATTTCTGAAAATAATGGAAAATGGGGAGATTGGCCTTGTGCATTTCTGAAAAGCCAAGACCTTTGTCTACGAGGATATACCATATTATTTTGTAATTCACTTCGTTTTTTTCTTTCAAGATTACAACCTGTTTTAGCCACTTTCTCAAGAATCAGTGGTGGTTTAATAGTCCTATTGTCATCAGCACCTAAAACCTGTGCATGGAATCTGTCACTTTTGAGGCAGATTTGGTCTACAGATTGTTGTGTTTGCAATGGGATACTGTCCATAATAATAGGAAACATTCATGTACAGGATGTCAACAAATGTGCCTACTATATGTTTTCAGGTGAGTGGAGGATTGTGCTTCTTGGCAAATCCGGGGACGGGAAAAGCAGCACCGGCAACACCATCCTGGGAGAGGAGGTCTTCGAAGTGAAGAGTTCACCGTTTGCTGTGACCAACATGTGTGAAGCCCGCAGCAGAACAGTCAACGGCAGGAAGATCACCCTGATAGACACCCCGGGATTCCTCGACCCCACGACGGAGAACAGGATCAAGTACGAGATAGGCAAGTGCCTGACGCTGAGTTGCCCAGGACCTCACGCCTTCATCCTGGTGCTGAAGGTGGCTCGCTTCACAACAGAAGAGGAGGAGGTCATCAACAAGACTGTGGAGCTGTTTACACGCAGGGCTTTTAGACACTCATTGATCATCTTCACCCATGGGAATGACCTGCAGGGTCAGACCATTCAGCAGTTTGTAGGGGAGAGTAGTCCAGTCACGCCAAGCCCTCAGGCAGCATCCTCAGCTCCACTGAAGAACCTAGTTGACAAATGTGGTGGCCGCTACCATGTCATAGACAATTTTTACTGGAAGGAGAAAAAGGAGGGTGAATATACCAACGTAGGGCAAATAGAGAAGCTGTTTGACACCATTGGAGAGATGGTGCAGAGGAATGAAGGACGATATTACACAGAAGGCCATGCGGCAGAGGGAAGAGGCCCGTCACAGGGACTTAGAGGGATGCTTAGCAAACTATTTGCTCTGGGGAAGTTGTATTCTAAACTTCCCTAATATTGCCAAAAACTCCCCCCACCAAAAACAAGAATGCTTTAGATATTACTCAGTAGAGATAACACGGTAATCCCAGTTAGATCTCGAGCACATCCAATTCCGTTTTTGTGCAGGGCCAAAGCTTAAAGTTCATGGATAGTCAAATTACTGAAGAGTAGAGTCACACGTCGGTGTAAAATTCTGCAGATGACCAGTGCAATTGCAACCCTACAGTTCGTAGTATTTACACATTATTGAGCAGAATTAACCCTGAAAATGTTTAAAAGAGTATAAGTAACAATATTTTTATATAACATATAGAACAGTATTTTTTATATACTATATTAACACTGGCATTGTCACTGTGTGGGATCAGAGTATGCAGAGTGGTAGAGCCAAATTAAAGAAAGTAATTTTGATGAATATATTTATATTTATATATGGCAGAAGAATAGTTAGTAATGTTTAGACTTATTGTAATTGAAATATGATATATTATCTATTAATGCTGAGTTTTGATTGGTAAGTAGGATTCTATGGGATACGTGTTATGTGATCTAACGAGAGACGTGTCATGTATGACCTGTGAGGACAGAACACATTGCTTTGAAACATCTGACCTAGGACCAGTATTACATCTGTCAATATGTTATGTGTGATATGTACCTTTGGAGAATAGAGTCACTGAAGTGTAATGTAATGTAATATAACATACCACTTGCAGTTATAATCTGCATTACACTTACATCTCAGCATAATCATGACCTTCTCGTGTGATCTCTTGTATCTTCTGTCATCATGTTTCATGTGCACTTATGTGGGCCTTTCTGTCTGTTGTGTGAAAGGCAGTGAACTTCATCAGAACATCCATACCCCTTTTGAGGCAAACGCAGCATGTCCTCGCCACTTTTCACAAATAATAATGCAAAAAAACCAGTGTAGAACTACCTGGACAATCACATTTCTCCAACACTTTCCAAGCCAAACCTAAAGCTTTGCAAACAACAAAACAAAAACAACAACAAAACAAAACAACAAACATCCACTTGGTGCTACTTAATTATAAAACACATAATAATATAAATGATCATCTCTGTTCTGTTCTCTGTTTGTCTGTGCATGTTCTCATTCATACCAGTCCTGTTATCCAAATTGCTTACACTGTAAACTTCAAACACAAACTCCAATTTCTCACAACTTATCTCCCTCAGTCTGGTTTTGCTTCCGTTCTGAGGAACATACCAACGTTTCTGGGGTTTTATTTTTGTTCTATGATTTTGTTGGCATTGCTACAATCCCATTGTTATACAGAATGTCAATGTGTATTGTTAAAAACGGTAATAAACATGAATTTATAAAAATGTGAAGAAAATGCTTGAGACAATTGGGGCTTGACCATTGCTCTGATGTTCTTACAGGTTGAGCTCGGCCTGGTTTCTGAAACAGAATTAGCAATCAAGTGCAAACATTTGACCAACTTTGCTATTTGCTATTTCTGGGTATGAAAAGTCATTGTTGCTGTTTGCAAATGGGTGTGATAGCCATTGTTGCTTTTTTCACCTAGGTGTGAAAAGTCATTGTTGCTATTTGCACCCGGGTGTGAATAGCCATTTTTGCTATTTGCGCCTGGGTGTGAATAGCCATTGTTGCTATTTGCACCCGGGTGTGAATAGCCATTGTTGCAATTTGCACCTGTGTGTGAATAGCCATTGTTGCAAGAAGTATTGCATCTATTTGTGAATAGCCATTGTTGCTACTTGCACCAGGTGTGAATAGTAGTTGTTGCTATCTGCACAAGGGTGTGAAAAGCCATTGTAGCTATTTGCACCCGAGTGTGAATTGCCTGTTGCTATATGCACCCGGGTGTGAATAGCCATTGTTGCTTTTTGCACCCGGATGTGAATAGCCATTGCTATGGAGGAATAGTGTTAGTGTAGTGTTACCAAGATCTAATTCTTTTGGAACCAAATAAGCTGAAAAGTGTTGGGTTGTGAGCACAAATATTCATTAACACTGATTCCAGGTCCAATGTCATAGACAGTCTTTGTTTATCTAAATCACATAAAATTGAGCCTACACAAATGGTGCACAGATGTGCAGCATTATCGTACGGACACACCGCAGGCATTGAACGCGTGGAAAGATGCAGAAGTAATTTACTTTGTATGGGAGAGCAGGCGGCGAACGAGGCAAACGCGTCGGGAGGCGAGGGCGTCAAAAGCCGAGGGCGGCAGAAGTTGAACTTCATCTAAAAATATGTAATGAGCTCGGCGGCAGCAGGGCGTCAGCCAGTGGAATGTTCACATTTTTCTAAACACGAGCTTCGGTTGGTTGAGATTCCTGGCCGAACGCTTCAGGTTGAATGGTTTGCCTTGTTCAACGCCTCTGACTATTAATTTCCAGGCAGGAGTCGGCGGTGTGATCGCGGCACTAGTCATAACAGCAAAAAACCAATGTAACCCCATTATAATATCACTTTCCATACCTCATATCAGGACATACACAGAAGACTGGAAGATCTGAATCAAATGACCCTAGTAACAGAGAACGTAAAGAGAACATTTGCCTTTTGGTTCTCTACAGGTTAGGTTTGTAACCAAACCAAGATCTACCACCTAAAAACGTTCCCTTTGGTTACAGTAAAAACCAAGCAGCCTTTGGTTCCGGTTCGGTTCTGGATACGTTTCAGATACGTCATTTTTGGTTCTGTTTCGGTTCTCACTGGGTTGGCAGGAAAGTTTAATTTCCGTTCCCAGAACAGGATATGTGTGGTTCCCATTTCATTCCCTCACTGTTCTCTCAACGTGCCTTTATTGCTTTTCATGTTTGTTCCCTCACTGTTCCCATATGGTTCCCATAACTTTGTTGGTTACATTATAGGTCTGGTCATGTCTGGTTCCCTAGACGTGCTACTGATGTTCCCCCAACCTTGGATGCATGGCCACTGTTTACTTCAAGTAATGATGAGTGTCCACCCGATTAAATCACACATGATCACATATCTGTAACAGTATTTACTCCAAATTGAATCATGTAAATTTAAAAATCATTAGCATATCAATATGATTACCTTTTTCATTCATTTAACTTAACTTGGTTGGGTTGATCTAAGGTTTGCCTATGCACACAACATCACAAAAAAGATGATGAAGTGGAGAGTGATTGAAACATTTTGAGAACTTGTTACACCCTTGCCGGAAACAAGCAGCCCCATCACAACCAACCTGTCCATCAGCACCTGGCCACACCTAATTACTAAGGGCTGGTATGTCATGATTCCATTATTGCTTGCACCTGCCAAAATTCCTAATCACTCTGGTCACATGGTATTCTTGAGCCTGTATATAAACCTGGACTGTCACAGTGCTTTAGTTGTTTGCCTGCCTGTCTGTTGGCTTGTTAGAATGGCTCAGCATAGCACTTGCTTGCCTACTTTGTTGGTGTGCTTTACAAGCCAGCTAATAGCACTTTTGGCTTATGGCATTTGTTAGCTTGCTAACTTCATCTTGTGCCTTGCTTTGTGAGATAGCCAGTAACAGCAGTTGTTGCCTTGCTTGCTCCATTGTGCACTTGATGTAGAAGAGTTTTTTTTATTAATTCCACATTAAGGAAGACATTGGATATTAATCTTCACCGAAATGTGTTCATACAACTCAACTGACTCTTGATTTAATTGTGGTACAGGACTGCACAAATCAAAAATATAAATATATAGATTTCATAAATGTACTTGCATCAGGCAGCTCTAAACATTACCTTAACAGTGCAGTAGTAGAGTGGTGCCATGCATAGGGTATTACAGTCACGGTGGAGCATGGGAGGTGGTACAGTATCATGATCAGGGTACCTCAATCATGGTGAAGGATAGAGGGGGGCAGGACCATAACACATAATAAACTAGGTTGGGGGAACAACAGGAGCACGTCTGGAGAACCAAATATGTGACCAACAAGGTTAAGGGAACCACATGGGAACGGCGAGGGAACAAACATGACATGAACAAGAAAAAAGGGCCGGTGAGAGAATGTTGGGGGAACGGAATGGGAACCACACATGTAACATTCCGGGAACTAAAATTAAACTTTCCTGCCAACCACGTGGGAACGTAATCAGGACTAAACTGGAACCAAGGGCTTGTGTTCCAGGAACCTTCTCGGAACTAAAAATTGTTAGTAGGGGAACCATTGGCATGCACAGACATGTCGGGGGACGAGTGGTGGGTGGCATGTGGGGGCATTCCTGGCTGCCTTACTAGACTATAAAGGCATTCAAGCATTATTATTGTGCGCTTTTAATCGGCAAGCATTTCTAAATGATTCTCGTCCCTATCTGTGGACACCTATGTGTGGGGTGATCTGGCAATGAAGGCTACAACTAAAATCTATGTTTTGTTGTGATGAGTCGTAGGTTCAGTAGGCCCAACAGTAGGCAAGTTGTTTTTAGAACTTCGGTAGCTATAACAAGGAGCTTGCCGACACAACATGCTGTTTCTCTCACCAACAGCAGAGGGCACACTTTCAAAATACAAGCTCTGTGAGCCCTTCCTCGCAACAGTGATGCCCACTGGGCAGGATCAGAATGTGACGCTTATCACATCAAATGAGCTGAAGGAACTCCAACCTCAGACCTTGTGACTATAACCGGTTGGCGCTTTCGATGACGTCACTAATGGTTCTAGAGTAGAAAGCATGGCAGGTATAACAAAGCCTTAAAGGGGTATGCCACTATTTTGGGGCTTAATACAGTTAAAATCGTTGGCTGGGGTTTATAAATGTGGTAAAGTGTCTTATTTTTCATGTTAAGCGTTGTCTTGCTTTAACCCTATCGCGCCGGATGCATCATCTATGATGCATCAAATTCAAAGCCCTCTCCACGCTGACACAAAAAAAAATCCATCTCAAAAACATCCTGCGTGTCATTTCCAAACGTCCTGCAGTACGCGGAAACCGCCACAAGAGAGCAGCGGTCAACAACAAGTTGATCACAGCTCGGCGAAAAATGCAAAAATGGAGTAGAAGCGGTTTCCCTGACCGACGCTGAGATATCGACAAATTGCAAAAGGTTTGTGTACAAATTTCCGAAATATAACTCTACATCCTTTAATTTGAACACTTGCTTTGTGCAATTAATCAAGGAAGAGTTTATATTTTTACACCGTGTTGCAGAGAGATCGTGCTAAAACTGATGAGACATATAAGCACCATCCGGCGGTGGCAGGAAGTCAGCCATCAATGCATTTGCGCTATAGGGAAACTTACAAAGCATACCACGACGATCGTTTAACAAAACACACAAGTTGTTTTACTTCAAGACAAAGATATTGCCTTAAGAAACAGGTTTTACTTGCAATTTTGAAAATGTAATGCAAAATGTTGAAATTATGATCTCGTAAAAAATGCATTGAAGTGAATGGAGAAATGGTCCAATTGTAGTAATGGACCCATATATTCAAATTACACATCAAAAATGAATAATGATCTATATTACACTCATAAATAGGTTGTTAAGCATTCGATCAGCTATGTTTTTACATAGATTTTAAAAAATTACCCAACCAGGCTGTGGGAAATGTAAAATATGGTCCTGCTAAAACAAGGATAGGCTTAAAAAAATGGCAGGATCTCACTAAATATTTAAAGATAATCCTCAAATTAAATTGTCTGACAACTTTTTTAAATAAATAAAAAAGATGCAAATGCATTAAAAGTCATTTTTCAATGGTCATGAAATTTGAATTTTCATTCCCTTTAAAGCCTGATGCATCATATATGATGCATCAAATATCTCAGTGACCTTAACAAAATTTTGAATTTTTTTTTTACATTTCTTATAAGGGACCAATATTGAAGCAAATTCCAAATTCCGATTTTAACTGTATTGAGCCCCAAAATAGTGGCATACCCCTGTAAGAAGCACAGAATGATGCATGCTCCACAGGGGATTGGCTGGCGTGTAAGGCCTGGAGGCGCATAAGATGCAGATCAGAGATTTTTTCTTTTCAGGGACATTTAATAGTTTGTTATTGACCCTGCTACTAGCCTTCTGAAATTCTTTTTCCAGGCTGTTAAAGATTTCAATCCTCTGAGGGAGTTGTTTTGGAGGTACCTCCCTCCATGGTATAGCTGCCTATCTGTGCCAGCTGCTTTCAGGCTTCTAACAGAATGAGAGGAAGAAAAAGGAAATTGTTTGCTCTGAACTGTGGGAAGGGAATGAGTTGTGCATTATTGTCTCCCTGTCCCACACAGGCACACGCACGCACGCACGCACGCACGCACACACACACACACACATTATCTATCTCACCCCTGCAGCATATAGGTCTCTGGCTGTTTTTAATCAGCACTTTATAACAGATGCAGCGGACAGTGCTGCCACCACCGGATGGACTCTTTCATGTTCTATTCATCAAAGGCCTGGGCTTCACTAAACTCTTTCATGATGACTATAAGCCCCTGTGGGTTATCTTTATAGCACTGCCCACCTGAGAAAAAAATGAAAGTGAAACTGTTAGACTGTTTTTTTAAGGTTCTGAAGTACTGACCTCATTTAGTGCCATAACCATGAAGGAAAATACTGAAATCTGAGTTATGGCAGTGGATAATACCTTTAAAAAAATAAAAAAATAAAAACTAAGTATGTGACAGGTCTGCACCCTGTGGCCGTAAAGATATTTTGAATAATAAAAAAGTAATGGACAGAGGAAGTCCATGGGGCAGTTTTCACTCAGCAGCCAGCCGGTCAAACAGCTCTCAATCCAGCAGTTTTCACCGGTATGATGGATCTTGGGTCTGGTGGAAATGAGATATATGGCACAGCTCTGCACACTCATCCCACAGGAGTAATGGATCTGGAGAGAAAGTGGCCAGCCGCTTGGTTCTATTCGAAGTGAGGATGGATGGTGTGTGTGTGTGTGGATGATTGTCCACCAGGAGTGTGTGTGTGTGTGTGTGTGTGTGTGTGTGTGTGTGTGTGTGTGTGTGTGTGTGTGTGTGTGTGTGTGTGTGTGCGTGCGTGCGTGCGTGCGTGCGTGCGTGCGTGCGTGCGTGCGTGCGTGCGTGCGTGTGTGTGTCTGTCTATGGAATGGAATTCAATTGACAGGGGGCAGCCGTGGCCTAGTGGTTAGAGAGTTGGTCTGTCAATCTAGGGGTTGCAGGTTCGAATCCCTCTTGACCTCTCCCTACATCTCCATCCATGGCTGAAGTGCCCTTGAGCAAGGCACCTAACCCCACATTGCTCCAGGGACTGTAACCAATACCCTGAATAATAATAACTGTAAGTCGCTTTGAATAAATGAAAGCGTCAGCTAAGTGCAATGTAATAATAATAATAATAATAATAATAATAAAGTAATGTTGACTTCGCATTCGTGTATGTGTGAGTGCATGGTAGTGTACCATTGGAAGGGTCTGTTTCTGCCCTTTCCAATTATATTTATAACACCTTTGTTTGTATATGTAACATGTTCTGGAGTCGAAGAGAAATTCACATCAATATAGTAGCTGCATACCGATAATCAGCTGTTCATCAGTAATGGAAAATTTGACAAATTTGATGGTTGATTTCCTCTGCCATTCTGGAGCGTAGAGGCGATTGTCTGACAGAAAGCTCAGCTAGAGCTACTTCGGATGATATGACGTGTCATGTATGGTTCATCAGTAATGAAGCAGAGAAGCATAGGTGCACTTTTGAGAGACAGCACCTTGTGCTATCTTGAACTGGAGACAGTTTGTGTGTGTGTGTGTGTGTGTGTGTGTGTGTGTGTGTGTGTGTGTGTGTGTGTGTGTGTGTGTGTGTGTGTGTGTGTGTGTGTGTGTGTGTGTGTGTGTGTGTGTTATGGGTGTGGTGTAAGAAGACAGGTATGTGTGTGTGTGAATATGTTTCCGGTCTGTGTGTGTGTGTACATCGGGAGGAATAGGACTCGTGGGGGAGATTGATTTACTGATTTACGTAGACATTTTCTAAGCCATTATCAGCACACCCAAACAACCCCCACGGCTCCATACAGCACCCATCAGGTGACGTGATCTAAATGAAATGCTGTTGGTCTTCTCACTGAAGTTCTACACAAATCAAAGTTGTCCAGCTCTGTCTTTCTCTCTCTCTCAGCTTTGTGCAAGTCTTAGTTTAATCAAAGGTTTATTTTATACTATATTTAACATTAAGTGTTGACAGGATGACTGAGCGAATAAACAACGTTTTGACCCATTACAGGACAAAAATCAATATTAAAAAGAAAAGGCACAAAATAGAATGATATATTTTGGAAACTTTATTTGAAAGAAATGTATTTTAAAGTTGGATAGCCGGTTTGTTGGTTTGTTGTTTGGTAAATTTAAAGTTCAATTTATGGTAAAGTTGTAAGTTTCTTTCTTTTGGAGTTGACTATTTCTCATTTTGGAGTTTTCGACCACACTCGCAGTCCATGATTCCCCCAACACACATCCAGTCCATGTCGTTCTTGCATTACACATCTTCGGTTATGATTTTAAAAAGGGAAACAAAAAAATAGAATGTAATGACCCCCAAAAAAACAGCCAGGCTCAGTAGCACGAATAGATCCCATGCGTTTGACTCGTCGGTCTCTCTGACGTGTCTCAGTGTCTGATGTGTTATCAGTCCCTCTGGTATGTCAAAACCTGTGCCATGATGGAAAAGGAAAAGTGATGAATAGTGATGAAATCAATTGGTTGATATTGTAATCGTTGATATCGTAAGCTGTGAGGATGCCTGATTTTACTTTACTTATGTTTTAAGTTTGTAATCAAGGACTATACTGTATATGTGCATAATGTTATAAGATTATTATTATTACTATTATTACAGTTCTTACCCAGAAGGGTAGACTGGACAACATCCTCACAGCATCTCCTGGTCTCCTCAGTGGCTGTGGCAACACCATCATCAATATCATCATCATCAGCATCATCATTCGCGTCATGATCAGTAGCCGTCGGACATGCCTCGGCCTGTAGATCTGCAGCCTCAGCCAGGCTCTCGGATGTCACGTCCTCCTCCTTGCCCTCAGTGACTTCAGTGGCCTCAGTGACCTGAGGGGCCTTGATGACCTCTTCTGTCCTGCACTCCTCAATACTGGACTCTTCTATGGTCTTTGCAGCCGCTGCTGCCTCTCGGTCCTTCGGCCTCCTCCTCCTAAATGGGTTGATCACCCAGCGGCGCTTTCTTTTCTTCACCGTTGGCTTCTCACCTCCTGCCTCCTCTTTCTCTACATGCATTTTAGGAATGTGATTATTCTTATGCCTCTTTCTCACTCGCCTCCTCCTGATGCTGTCCCTGACAGTGGTCACCATAGACCCGAGGGCTGTCATGAAGCAGCCTGATGGCTGCCGTTCTTCCTGCCCATCATCCTCCATCTCCAGTAATTTTAAAGCTCTCTCATCTCCTTCGACTTGGTCTCTTCTTCTAAAGGCATCTTTGCAATAGGATGTCGATGATTATAGGGTTGAGGATGTGCAATTCAATAAGTATTAGCTGTTTTTTCTTTGTGCTGCTGTCTATGTGTTATCAAGCTGAAGTGATACCAGAGAGGAAAGAAGAAGAGAGCGGAAACAGCTGCCTCTATGGCGTCACCGCGCCGCCATTTTGATTTTGTTAGATATGGACGTTCCATGTAAATAACACAATGTTCAGACTCATACATGAGTGAGGAATGAAACCGTGTGTTGTTTTCTCTGTCGACCACATTTTCATCAAATTCACTTATTTCGCATTGTATTCATTTGATACGGGATTAATAGTTGATTTCTACGTTTTATTAAAAAAAAAAACCCGTGATGACTGGAAACGGCAACTCTACAAAAAAGTTCCTTTTTGGGAACTTCTAGACGCAACGCTGACTCTTCCTGAAAAGGCAAGTGGCTTAATGTTTTTGTATTGCATAAATATGACAAGTAACTATCCACTTAGCAGTAAGTTCGTCATTATCTTTATATTCGTCATCAAATGGATTTAATATTATGGTTGTATTCATGGATCTTTCTGGACAGTGGGTGATGTGTGTCGGCCGTTAACGTTAGCATATCTCCATGGACAGCTAAGTGTCTATGATGTTAAATTATTAGGCCTATGTTGAGTATAACTATTTTATTCGTAAGTATAAAATGGAAGTTAACACATCTCCTCCCAGTCGTTGTTTGGAATTTTAGCCTTAGTCTCCCGGCCAGTTTCATAAATTTTTCATCAGCCAGCGAACATTTTGTCCGATGGGCATGTGTAATTTCTAGAAGTGCTAGTTCTTCAGAAAAAGGATACGTGCCTAAGTACACTAAACCAACGTTAGTTCTGCTGCTGTGTTGTTCCGGTTTTTTATTCCAAACTTCCATTTTCACTCCTAATGTTCACCCTGACGTGAACAGGAAATGTGCATGATATCATTTGACTGTTTGTAGGCCCCTAGAGTACTTCTAGGTGTTTTTCATGACCGATGTCAGTTAACTTTTTGGGAGCCAACGCATGTGAGGCGAAACGTGTTTTTTACCCTGACTTGGAGTCAAATGTTTTGAATGTCTACTATACATTGATTAAGGCATTTTCACGCACGAGCAAGGAAACAATGATACATTACTAATACTTAATTCAAGTCAGTGGCAGGAAATGATAAACCATAACCAGCAACGCATTAATTACAGCAATGCATTACTTTTTTCTGCAACTCAGAGAATACCTTAAGTTTGGCAGTTTTTTTAGCAACTCAGTCAACATTGCATGTAAGCTTAACACAATAATGCATATTTTTTCTTTTTTGTGTCACTCCTCACCACATATGGCAGATTTAGTGTGAAGAGCCACCTGTACAAGATTCCTTGGGACAGCAGAACATGCACCTCACGCACTACCCTGGCACCCTGGCTGAACAACCCGCAGCACATCATCTCCAGCTGAGAGGGGGACTCATACATTCATTTGAAATCAGCTCTACTGAGGTGAAATGATCAAGAGTCAAAAGCATGCTGAAGAGATAAACTTGATGATGGCTATGTTTATTTAATTAGCATTGTTTATATAGATTACACATTCCTTGTAAAAAAAAAAATAATTAAAAAATTAGTTGTCGGAGCAAGATAACATGCACTGCTCCACCTGGGTGTCTTCAGCAGTATGCACAGCCCGTCGTTCATTTGCAACCTGAAGCTACTGTAGGCCAGGGGTCCCCAAACTTTTTTTTAAATCTGGGGGCCACATTATTGTTCCTGACTGTGATCAGGGGCTGGAATCAATACCAATCATGTAAAAAAGGTGTGTGTGTGTGTGGTGGGTGGGGGGGGGGGGGGGGTGGGGGTCAAAATTCCGATGTCAATTTCATTAATTTTCTTGATTTCTTTGTTTTCATGGCTTTGGCGTTCTGATTGCCCACCTTCAGTTGAAATTTTATCCTCATCAATAAGTATGTATTAACAAGGAACTCTTTGCAGGACAGACAGCTGGCGGAACATATAACAGCATCCAAATTCACACTCTGATATACTGCAGATTTTAAGATTGCCAGGACATGTTTCCCTTTAGAAATTGGGGGGGTATTGGCATCTAAAAATGTGTTCAATTTGCTCTGTTGTACGCTGTAATACAACACTTGGTGGGAATAACCCATCCCTGAACTGCTTATATCTGAAAAAGGTGTATTTCTCCTTGAGTGTATCTCTGTCCTCCTCGTTTGCCTCCCACACAGCGTAACACAACTCTTGCAATCAAATTTGGCAGAGGCTCTGAAGGCCACATAGCCAGCAAGGGTACACTGACACATTGCCCTCAATGACGTCCCACCCCTTCATGAACTCTGTGTTGTCCAGTCCAGGGAATGTGGGTTCCTCATCAGTAGACTGTACGTGAGTGCATGGTCAGTGCGGTGCATGGATGGGGGAGTTGCCATCTGCGATGACTCAGTGCAGCTCTACAAAATCATTGCAAATGATTACAGACTTACAGTATACTAATCATGTGTGACACTTTTGTTTTTGAAAGGGTGTTTCGTGTACCTCGTGAGGCATGGTCAGTGCGGTGCATGGATGGGGAGTTGCCATCTGCGATGACTCAGTGCAGCTCTACAAAATCATTGCAAATGAATTACAGACTTACAGTATACTAATCATGTGACACTTTTGTTTTTTGAAAGGGTGTTTCGTGTACCTCGTGAGGCATGGTCAGTGCGGTGCATGGATGGGGAGTTGCCATCTGCGATGACTCAGTGCAGTGCAGCTCTACAAAATCATTGCAAAAGATTACAGACTTACAGTATACTAATCATGTGTGACACTTTTGTTTTTGAAAGGGTGTTTCGTCTACCTCAAACAAATGGGACAATTGCAGCAATAGTGTATTTCCTCCGGTTCGCAATTTGTATTTCTCCCAAATGTCATTAGATAGTCTAGCACGGCCTGCCTGTAGTCTAATCGGAAATTGCTGAGGGTCTGGATTGTCCCTGTGCCCCGCCCTCTCGCTCTGATCACCCCAAAAGAAGTGTTCCAGGCAGTCCTGGTTGAGGTGCCTCGTAAATAGAAACTGAAATCCTTTCTCTGTGAATGCAAATGACAAACAGTACATTGGCCAACAGCAGAAAACATGCAGTGGTGGACAAAGCTCATTAGCATTAGCAAAGCTCAATTTTGAATAATTATGCCTTATTGCTGCTACCTTTCAATTCAGCCCAATTTCCTTGATTGCTCTTAGGTTATGCCTCCAACCATTTAGGCAATTCAAGCTGTTGCCACTGGCACATCTGACAGATGCCAGCCAGTTTAATACTCTCATTGATAAAATCAATATGTGTCTCTCTGAAGGCATCCTTTTGTGGTGTGCTGCTGGACAATGTGCTACTGTTAAAGCAGTCAAACATCTGGTTAAAGTGGGCTACAAAATCTGCTGCCGTCGTTTTGCCCCCTCTCTTAGCTTCCCCATGTCTGCCATGGTGAGCAGTGCAGCCGCAACAGAATGACTAAGAACCTGTAATAAAAAAATAAAAAAAATCCCATTTTCAGGACCATAGATAAAGATTGTAAATTGAATGTTATACCGCCTGCATGACAGTTTTCACTTTGTGGCTTACCTGAGTGGCGAGAGGCACACTCATTTTGAAAAGGCAGTGAGGGACAGATGCCGTTGGGTTAACTTGGGTGCCATTCGGTGTTGTCTTTGTGAATCAATTTTAAACATTTCAGTGATGTCTCCCCATTCTGCCAATTTGTCCCCTATGTAAAATCCATATTTTCGCAAATTGTTTCTGATGTTTTTCATTAAATGGGGGGGGGTCGAATAAAAAATGAATCTTCTGGCTTTTTGACAAAGAAGTACGGTTTTTCTTCTGTTATACCCAGGTTTCTACAGGCTGCCAGGTTGTTGCTGCCTTGGTCCATTACCAGCACCATGGGAGTGAAGCCAGTGTCAAGCACCTTTTCCACCGCCTCCATGATTTTGGTTTTTAAGACCCCATGCTTCATGGTCCCAGATGACAAGAAGTACCCTATGGGTTGTTTCCATTTCCCAGTTAGACTACGGATCATGAAAACCCCTGCATGGTTGGCTGGTCTTCCCCCTTCGTCATACCCTTCTACTTCATCTTTCGAGATGTTATAATTTAGGCTACATTTCAATGTAATTTCATCAAATGTGATGGCAACGTGCCTATCTCGCTCTTCCATATGCTGCACTTGATGTTTAAGTGCATACAGCACAGGTTCATGCCATCCCGGCCCGATGTCTACTCTCTGCAAGATATTTGAAAGGGTCCTGGCTGTAGGGAGCTTGAAAATTCTCCTCATGGTTCGGTAGGCTTTTGGCCCTGTACCCTTAACCTGTAACGCCCAACTTTTTCATGAAGTTGCTCCACCGAATGGCCCTTGGTTTTTTTTTGGCATTATCAATTTGCTCGTTGACAAATTGTGCGGCTTGTTTTGGCAATACTTTGGAAATTTCCCCTCTTTAAATGTTTGTTTGCTGATAGATGGTGTCTTTTTCTTTAGCCTTGACAGCTTTGATTTGTAGCAGCCAATTTTTTCTTTTCAGTTTTTCCACTGTGTTGTCATTGCTGACACTGGCCAGTACATCAGTGCCTAAAAAGAAATGTGACAACTGTAACAACAGACTTATGCACAGACTACTACCTATGCAGTGTTCAACACTCAGAATGTATCTGTTACCACCATTTGCCATTAAATCACTTACTATCCAGGATCTCTGAGTCTGTTGTCCCTCAATTTCAAGTGCGACCCGTTTTCGGGGTGGTGGAACGAACTGTGTCTTGAGATTTAGGGGGGTTGGGACAGTCTACTAGCCAGGGTACGGCCATTGGGCAGTAGGCCAGATTTCCTGCAGAATTGTATTTTTTTTGTAAAGCAACCCAACATTTTAACTTATTTTTTGTGAAAAATGTGTGTTTTGAATTTGCAACATTACCACAAGTAATCAGGCTAAACATCTGGGTTTACAGTATGTTGAAAACTTATAGAGTATCAAGTGTCATTTTCAGAATATGAAATGGCAATGTCTCTACCTGTCCAATGGGTTCACAAATTGTGAAATGGCGAAATGGTCACTGCATACTTTCCTATGCTTCATTTCATCGGTCTGTAAACCACATAGGTCCTCCCGCCTGATGTTATTAATCCAATTCTGCACACCTGCAGAAAATAACAGTAGTGTGTTTTAATATCACAGATATCCTTGGTTAACATTTGCGCTGGTTCATGTTTTCTATTTTGCCACTAGGGGGAGATACAACACAAATTATAGGGGTCCGGGCTTTTTTGTTGAAATTGAGTTTTCCGTCAGAGGAAAGTCTATGTGAGTTTCTCTCCACTTCAATAGGACACAGGACTGGATACTTTGCCGTGGATATGTTTAGTCTGGCGATTTTAAAGTTAATTGAGTTAAATTTTGAAAGGAAAATGTTAGATGCATAATGTGGGCATCATCATAACACGAATAAAACAAAGCCCACTGCACAGTTTGTCAGATCATTTCAGCGCCTCGATTCATCATGCAGTGGGTTGTTGCGCTAGCAGGCTATCCAACTTTGTTTTACGGCGACATAACGTGGCATCATCTGCCTACCCAACACATCCTTTTAAGGTAAGACAATTAGTTAATATAGCACTTGATGTGGCACGTCGTTGGCGTATTATATACGAGCAAATAATAGTTTCTAGGTGACGTATTATGCTATGCTAAAACTGTGGTGGGAGGTGCTGGACATTGAAAACAGCCTTCCTTGCAGATCATCGACAGTATGCATTTCTAAATCAGAAGTGAAAAAAGGTACTCGGTAGGCCTAGAAAATTAAATGTTGTGCTCGCATTAGAAGTTAAGCACACAAAGTTATGTCTTTTGACACACAATGTTCTCATCATGTTGCTCAAATATCATTGTGCCCATCTGACATCTGCACATCAGGCTTAGGCTATCAAAACGAAACTATACCTTTTTTTTTCTTTGGGAAATGAATGAAATGCCACCTCCTTGTTCCTTCCTGTGGACTTGTAACACCCTACAGCAGCACATTGTGTGCCTATATATTTTGGTGTATTTGGGGCATTTGGGTCCTTTGCGTAATTGTGATCGGTGTTAGCCATGTTTTTGACTGATGCTGAATGAATGAACCGTTGGCGACGCGTCCTTGACTACCAAAATCAAAATGGCGGACGGCGTCGGTGAGGTAACAATACAGGCCAATAGAACTTTCCCCTCTCTTCTTCTTTCCTCTCTGGTGATACAGTGGTGTTATAGTTCTAAGTGGTATCAGAGCTTCCATTGTGATGTCAGAATCCTCAGTGTGTTCCCATCTCTGGTGTTCCTTAGCAGGGGCGTATCCAGGACATTTTTACTAGGGTGGCCAAGATGACACACAAATATAGTCTGAGGTGGCCATGGAATCATGGAATTATATACACATACGGGGGTCCTCCCACACAGAAAATGTTGCATTTATTCTATGCTATTTCCTGCATTTTAAAGAAAAGCACCAGTGAACTTCAAATACAATATTTTGTAGTAGTATAAAATATATATATATATATATATATATATATAGTATTGAAATGTTCTATGTTTAGGTCTTTGTTTTCTATGTACGTATTCACAGAAATTAAAGATAAATGCACACACATATCCTCATTAAGTTATTTTAATGTGCCAGGCTTTTAATTGAAAGTGCAGTGTAATCTGGTTAAATGCTATGCATTCACATATAAATATGCATAATTGGCCATTTTTAAATAACTGAAGTATGAGAGAGTAGACACCAACTTCATGAATGACATCTGAACCTGACATACCATGCTCAGTAGGTGGAGATCCAGACAACACAGATTCACAGTCCGTCTCCTCCTCCTCCAAATGTGGCTGGTCAACTGTGGTAATACAAGGATAGTTTAAAATGACAGACAGACAGACAGACAGACAGACAGACAGACAGACAGGTCCATGCACATATACATATAATACAAATCTTTAGTTCACCATCTTCTGTCTCAACATTTGTCAGCTGTTAAACCCTTTAATGCATGGCGTTATACCTTTGTCGTTACCAGAGTTACCATAGTGTATTACTAAAGACCCTGTGTTATGTAGTGTGGCACTATGACAGAACCTTTTTGATGACAATAACAGTGTTCCACTGGTTGAACGGTGTGCATGAAAGGGCTACATGTAACTAATTCAAACTTTCCATGCACAACCTACCATCTTGTATTGGGGTAGTGGACTGCTCATCAACACTATCCCTAGGCTGCTGGCTTGTGTGGGCATCTGCACTGGTGCTGGTACTGGCTGTAGCTGACTCTGACTCTTTTTTTTTCTTGATAAAGAAGCTCTCAATATCGTTTCTTCTCTTCATCTTAATGTCACTCACTGGAGGAAATGTAATCAAATCAATGCAACCAATTAATCATTCAATCAACTCACTTCTAAGCATAGTAACTGGCTACAATATCAGAGGGATTATTGTCGAATTGGCAGAGTACACATGTTGTGTTCATGAGTTTTGTGTTCGTGGTTGTGGTTCCCCTTAGAGTAACAACTTTGACTTCATTCAACAATGTCAGAATACAAAAAAACCTATATTATTGATGTTGACAGTGTCAGATGTCAAAGCAGTGGCATATGGTTTTAACAAAGAAATTATATGACGTGAATTTCAAGTCTGAGGCGCCGTCGGCCTGCGTCGGCCTACAGCTGTGAGCAGTGGCTGATTCTAAAGCCGTGGCTGCAGGGTTTTAGCAAAGAAACTAGACTGCCTGTGCAGTCGCCTTCGACTGCTTAAGGTATATCCCCGAAACGCGACGCTTCCAGTCCCCAATCATTCCTACCACTCCCGTCCACCTTTTCATGAACGTTTATGATAAATACAAAATATAAAATAAATACATTTAATATCTATACATAGATCAATGACGTGCATAGGCTTAAAACCAAATGACTATTGTGAAAATGAAGGAAAAAATGGGGCAAATGGTAACACTGTTTTAATGGTTCACTATTACAGTGGATATACCACATTAGGTACAGTGTAATAACCAGTGTAACAATATTTAATACCACGTCATACCAGTGTGACACCATGTACCAATTTTGTACTTATATCATGTAGGCTATTTGTGTGTAAGTGGTATTACATGGTATTGCATATTTGTACACTGGTATTACACTAGTATTACATGGTATTACATATTGTTACACTGGTTATTACACTGTACCTGGTATTGCCTATTTTTACACTGGTATTACACTAGTATTACATGGTATTAAATATTGTTACACTGGTTATTACACTGTAGGCCTACCTGATATGGTAGATTCACTGAAATGGTGAACCATTAAATTAAGGAGTTACCGGGCAAATCAATCCACCCAGTCAGAAGTTATGGGCCAAATAAAAATTCCACCATTTTGAAAGTGTTGACCTCCAAACTCGAATCAGTTCATGAACCTACCCTGCAGCATTCACACACCAAATCTGGGACAAATCCATCCACCCGGTCAGAAGTAATGGGCCAAACAAAAATTCGGCCATCTTGAATTCGGCCATCTTGAAATTGTTGACCTCCAAACTCGAATCAGTTCATGAACCTACCCTAGAACATTCACACACCAAATCTGGGACAAATCCATCCACCCGGTCAGAAGTTATGGAGCAAACAAAAATTCGGCCATCTTGAATTCGGCCATCTTGAAAGTGTTAACCTCCAAACTGTAATCAGTTCATGAACCCACCCTAGAGCATTCACACACCAAATCTGGGACAAATCCACTCACCCGGTCAGAAGTAATGGGCCAAACAAAAATTCGGCCATCTTGAATTCGGCCATCTTGAAATTGTTGACCTCCAAACTCGAATCAGTTCATGAACCTACTCTAGAACATTCACACACCAAATCTGGGACAAATCCATCCACCCGGTCAGAAGTTATGGACCAAACAAAAATTCGGCCATCTTGAATTCGGCCATCTTGAAAGTGTTAACCTCCAAACTGTAATCAGTTCATGAACCCACCCTAGAGCATTCACACACCAAATCTGGGACAAATCCATCCACCCGGTCAGAAGTAATGGGCCAAACAAAAATTCGGCCATCTTGAATTCGGCCATCTTGAAATTGTTGACCTCCAAACTCGAATCAGTTCATGAACCTGCCCTAGAGCATTCACACACCAAATCTGGGACAAATCCAAACATCCGTTCAAAAGTTATCGCGTTAACACGAAAGACCTTACGCGGCGGCGGCGGACGCGGCGGACGCGGCGGCGGCGGCGGTGCACGCAAAACCATTACATCCCCGACGCTCCGCGTTTCGGGGATATAATTACATGACGTGAATTTCGTTGGTGAACAAACTCACATCTGTACCATGATTTTGTGTGCGTGACGATTTATTTTCGCTACGTTTGAACAAAAGGATTACGATATATTGACACATTTGAGGTCAAATATGTACCGCAAATTTAGCTCTTGGGGGGGAGTCATACTCTGAAGTGGACTAGCGCTATAGTTTAGGCAACACATCTGTGACTGATGTGAACTTGCTTACTCTAAAGAGGCAGAGGTGCTCTTTACTATGACTTACTCCGACTTTATTTAAGTTTGATTTAAACTCCAAGAAAAGTCAAGACAATCGAAGAAGCAAAGGAGAAGCTTCTCACTGAGAGAAGGCATCACAACAATCATAGTCCAGCTTAGCATTAGTTCATTTCACATGCTAGGTTTAGAGCGAGGTACTGACGTCTGCCTACCGATCCTGACTGTAGATAACAACCGACTACCCTTTCCAATGTGTGGCCAATGGGCCAATGCTATCCATGCCATGTCCCTATCCAAACGGTTTCATATTAACTATCCTGTTATCAACAACAAAAATAAACTGACGTGCACGTTAGGATTGTGCTGTGCACTGTTGGGAAAGTTACTCAAAAACTGTAATGCACTACTTATTACATGTTACTGTCATTTAAAAGTAATGCCTTACATTACAACATTACCTTTTTTAAAAAG
The DNA here is from genome assembly GCF_034702125.1 of Engraulis encrasicolus. Classification (NCBI taxonomy): domain Eukaryota; kingdom Metazoa; phylum Chordata; class Actinopteri; order Clupeiformes; family Engraulidae; genus Engraulis; species Engraulis encrasicolus. The sequence continues at coordinate 2,706,027 of NC_085877.1, forward strand.
TAAGGCATTACACTACTTTTGCATTACTTTTAGTTACTTTAGCCAAAATGACTGGAAATAAGGATTTGGCAATCTACAGTGCAAATCTATGAGGTGGCATGACTTTCACCCTGCAGACTGAAAACCAACATTTTCAGGAATTGCGTCTTACCCACATACAATGAGGCCTAAGAAAAATAAAAGTTTGGTTTCGGTTGGTTGTCAGGTTTGGTCATCGTCCGGTCAGATTTTTTTTTTATTTCCAATTTTTTTTTTTATTTCTTTTTTTTTAATGTCCGACCCCCCAACCCCCCACATGCGCCAGATTTTGTCATAAACGTTGTTGAACAATGCCAAGGACGATAGTGGAGTTGAGGCTTGATAAGTACAGCTGAAGCTACAATGAAATATAATAAGCATTAATGAGCCAAGAGGCCTATAATATTTTATTTAAAATGTATTTATTTCAATTTTAGTGATGTTTAGTTGAACAAAAGTGAGGGGGGTGCAACATAGGCCTACTCATCCCCCCTACCCTGCCGTGTCCCTGTCTCGTGCGAATGGGATGCATCCCCTCCTTTCCTGACTAATTTGGTGGTGCTATGGCACCTCTTCAAATCGTCAAATTGTTTGTAGGCTACTGTTTTTCGACGTGGAAAGCAGTTTGGGTTTCAAGTACAGTGTGCATTTAACTTAAATGTTCTTGGCGTCCTTTTCAATGGAGTCAAAGTAATGGGCATATACCCATCTTGAAAACGAGCAAGCTGGATCTTCTGGATCGGTCATTCTTTGTCAGCCTGCCATTTCGAGAGACGAAGCGTGAATGAGGAAGCAATGTTCTGCGTGAAACTTTAAAATCTTTGCGCGGACGTAGGCTATCGTAGGCAATAGCTGATCTCGCGGTGATCCGCGAACATTGTATAAAGAAAACAAAATACTCACACAAAATTTAGGTGAAAAAAATGCATTGTAATGTGCAAGTTACTTGCATTGTAACGAGGACATATTACCGTTTTTTTCTCCTGTAATCAGTTACATTACTGTGTTACTCAAAAAGGTAATGCATTACAGTAATTAGTTACTTTTGTAACGAGTTACTCCCAACACTGGTGCTGTGCTACTAACTTGGTTTGCAGCTGCCACAACACTAACTTGCTCTCATTTAGTCATGTTGTTGTTTCGTGTAGCTATCTCGTATTTTGGCTCTTCCTGGCTGCTAATACTTGCATAAAGTTTTCAAAATTAGGTTTTCCAACACATTCAGACAACCAACAAATCATTAAATTGCCATACCTTATTGTCCAAATTAGACTGTCCAGGCAGTTAGTGGATGCGGTCTCTCGTGAAGGAACTGCAGGTGACACAGTGCTCCTCAGCATCGCTGGTGCGGGGTTGCCAGATCTTTCACGATAAATAAGCGACTACAGGCGACACGCAGTGGTCATCTCGTGTAAGCCTACTGATCAGAAATCAGCCTTGTGCAGCATCAGTCCAACGACTGTCGTGTTAGTTAAAGTGTAAAACTGACCCTAGATCTGTCAGCCAGCGATCACCATGGATTGACAGTTTTCTCTTGTTTGTTGTTGGGTTGACGAACTTGAATGATTACCTGTTGTTATTATTGTATATTTATTTATTTATTTTTAAAAATATTTTTTTTTATTAATTACTTGTCGAATCAAGGGTGGCCAGTAGGGTGGACAATAGCGTCCCAGGGGTGGCCCTGGCCACCCCCTGCCCCCCCCTAGAATCGCCAGTGTTCCTTAGTGATGTCATCAGTGAGGACACTTCACAGTGCAGGTAGAACCATTGACAGTATATCTACTGTCAATAGGTAGAACACACACATAGGGTAGACTGAGTACAGTTGGGTACACTTTTATTTTTGTCCCCTTCCACGCAGAAATTAGACCATTAAAAGGTCCTAAAAAGAAAGTTGTTTTGGACAGAACATATTTTCAGGATGTGGGCAAATATATAATCAAGGAATTATATCTCTAGGATGTTTAATGTTTATGTAATTAATCAAACAAAAAAGGTGCACTTTTGTCCCGACTGTACCCTAGCTAAAAAACGGTGGGGTACAGTTGAGACATAGCAGAGTACAGTTGAGACACCATTCTAATCAATGGGAGGTAATAGCCATGGGAGCTAATAGCATGGCCGATAGCAAAATACTGTACTCAACTGTACCCGTTAGCATCTTTACATTGGTCATAGTGAAATTAGCACTACAGGCTAGCATCTAAACTGTCCCCTTCTGACCAGATCACACATTGATAAAGATATTAAAATGGTTTTAACTGTTATGATGTCAGGAAATATGTCTGCTTTTAGAGCACATATCATGGCTTGCAATCATGTAACTTATATCAAGAGGATAACTAATGGTCATTAGATATTCATTTTTGAAGGAACCTGGTGAGGTAAATCTGACCTGTCGAAAACAGCATTTCCCCAATATCTTTGGATCTGCATTCTGTGCTGGTTTCAAATTTTCCCATGATCAAGGAGGATATCGATGCGCATGTCCACAGCAAAAATTAGATCAGAGTTACGTTGTTACCCAGAGATATTTGGTTTATCTAAACTGTACCCTGTACTCAACTGTACTCAGTTTACCCTACACACTAGCACACACAGGCCTTTTCCAATTCATTCTCACTACAATACAAGATTGAATATGAAATGGTGGGCATTGAAGTCAATAATACTTTTAATTACAGTAAAAGTCCTCTGAGCCCCTACTGGTCGATAAGTGAAAAGTGAAAGTGAAAGCCCATTGGGAAACTCCAACTCCCATTGTCATTGTGACACAGCACTCCACAGCACACAAGTGAACACTGCACACTGCACACAACGAAATTTCATTTATGCCTCACCCGTGCAAGGGGGCAGCCCTCAGTGGCGCCCCATGGGGAGCAGTGCGGTGGGACGGTACCATGCTCAGGGTACCTCAGTCATGGAGGAGGATGGGGGAGAGCACTGGTTGATTACTCCCCCCACCAACCTGGCGGGTCGGGAGTCGAACCGGCAACCTCTGGGATGCAAGTCTGACGCCCTAACCGCTCACCCATGACTGCCCAAAGATAAGTCTAGCTTCTTATGGATGGAGAGGGAAAACAGAGCTAATATTACTCCAAAATTACACTAATTATCCTACATAAACCTTGTGCAAGATGTTGACGCCTTACGTTTTGATTAACTGTTACAAACTGGGTACGCATACTGCATTTCTGCACACAGATTAGCCTATTACAGTTTTTCTCGATTGCTTAAACACACTTTTCAGAATCAGTTCTCGAATTCTCAAAACTCTACACACAAATCTCCAAACCTCACACACAACGGGCAAAACTCTTCACTACCTGTTGGGTAGGCCACGTAGTAGACGAGTGCCCTACCATATCAGCCACGGCAGGGCCAAGTGGACATGTTTTAACTGAACTTACAGCTGTAAGCTGTCACTAGTGATTGTGAACTGGGCTACACTGCCAGTTCATCTCTGCAGTAGCCTACTGTAGGAGAGTCCTCCTGTGTCATGCAGCCTCGGGCTTGGAACCGATGAGGCTCTGGGGACCCCATTTATGATGCTACTACCATATAAATCGAGGGATCTTGTGGGGTTAACTCCATCAGTACAACATTTCCTCAATTCAACAGCCAATTAAAGGGCAACTTTGTGCGTAAAATTAGGTTTGTAATTTCATGGATGTTTAACAGCTTAATAATATTTGCCAATCTTCAAGTTCTGTTCTGTTTCCCTTTGAGCCCATTCCACAGTCCCACATCAAACAACTCATTTTATTATTTTAATTGTATTCAAATTTCCTTTTTCCATCAAAGTTGCCCTTTAAAGGTGCACTGTTTATGATGGTGGTCAGAGTAGGCCTACTTATTGCAACTGCGCTGCTCATTGAAACTCTGCTGCCTGCTGCAAAAATTGATATTTTCATGAATATTTACTAAATTATAAACTAATAAGGTGACTCTTAATTCGTTTCAATTTGCAGGATCATCAATATAGAAATCACAGTCAGGTATACACTGCCACTTTGTAAAAGTCATCTTGTTGATCTTTTTGTTGGTATTTTCAACCGCTCTTCAAATGTGCATTTCAGGAAACAGAAGAATGGCGGAGAGGATTTGGCATCAAAGGGCTACAAAACACTTCTGCAGAGAGAATGTTATGCACCTTCAATCAGACTTTACCTGGGTCTTCATCCAAGGTCACCTTGCCCTCGCCCTCTGTAGAATGGAACATTCAGTCCTCTCTTCATGAATTGAAGTGAGTCTGTTAATGGGATTCATAGGCTATCTAATTACAAAACAACCTAGCCTTGGCCTGCCACTAGCATAGGCTATGTTTTATCAAGATTGGCCCATTACTAACAGGGAAATGCCATTCAGGCGACCTACTGTACGGTATATGTGAATCATAGGCCTACATTATTCAGATATCTGATGAAATTGTCCCGTCAGCAGTACCAAGTCACCACAAGACATAAGAGTTATGCAGTCACACTCAATCAGGCGGGCAGTTCAAAGTGCTGCGTCTTGACATTAATTGCTTTAGTTTTTTTCCTTCAGGCATCAGGAGAGAGTGCCTTTTTCCTGAACTGCCTCTCTGGCTCCTCAGATCTGGCAGCAGGTTCAGAGTGGGTCTCCACTCGACTGTTTTTTAATTAAATTGCATCCTCCATGTCGACTTGCTCTCATCTCATCTCGTCTCCGTCAGTGTGAGATGTGAGATTAATTATTAGTGGAGTGTTGAGGAGATGGGGTTGGAGAATGGGACCGGTGCTCTATAAGGTAACAGAAGGAGAAGTGTTGGATGTGGGAAAAGACAGAAATCAGCATCCGGTCTAGTGGAGACATGGGAGATGCTACTGCACGTGTTCACTCATTAAGGAAGTGACCTTTTGAACCTCGGAGAGACAGAACAGACAATATACAGGAACAGAAATGTACTCCTAAGTCTAATAGAGATGTAATGTGCAACTACGTATAGGTTATTTTGAGTTAATAATCTAGGCAGTGGCGTGCACAGACATTTTGGGGGGCAGGTGCTGAGGGTTGCGGGTTGAGGGCATGTGGAACTTCCGACTGCCCTACTTGGCTATTAGAGATTATGTATTATATCTGAGCATTATTGACACATGCTTTTGATCATGAAGCATTTGCATGTTATCATGTCAACATGGACCACAGTAAATCGTGACAAAGAGCGCTCAAAAAAGAAGGCATTTTTGTCCAGGAGGGCAAAGGGGCAGGTGCTTTAGCACCACCTTATCCCTATCTGTGCACACCTATGAATTTAGGTATAAACAGCATAATTTATTGAGTTGTTAAAGCTCCTCATTGAAAAGCTGTCTATTCAAAGTCATGTACTTGGATGTATCTATGCACTTGTCTGTCTCGCCAATGGGGACAGATTTTCCAAAATGGGAGAATCTAGGCCTGTTACAGGAGGTAGATGATACGCACATACTTTCATCTCCATGAGCAATGTGTGGGATAGCCATAGGCCAGTGGATTTAAAACAGCACTCGCAGCATGCTGTCTGGATCTCAGCAACAATTTTATCTCTTAAAAACATTACAATTACCATTGTCCTTTTTCACCATGTCTCGCAACAGATTTCTGCTATTAAAGTATATAAACGTGAAGTCACGTCTGGTCATGTGTGTTTTATGCCCTGACTTACATCCTTAAGGTCTGTGTTGTCAAAAAGCCTGTGTGTTCCCACAAATGTCTCAACAGTTTATCCTAATTTGTGGTAGGCCTAGGGTTGCCAACTGTCAATGAAAAAAATACGGGACACTTCATCCTGCCGGGGGTCTGGGGGTCGTCCCCCAGAAAAATGTGCATTTCTTAGATGTAATTTCTTGCATTTTAACGTCCTGTGTCCCGTTTCAGTTCAATACGGAACCCGTACTTTTATCTCTAAATACAGGACGATTCCGTATTTCAAGGGACGGTTGGCAACCCTAGGTAGGCCCTATGATGTGTAGAAAAGACAGACAGCCTGTATCAAACAAATGCCCAACCCTAAACTTCCTGCAAACTTTATTCAGCCATGGAACAGATCTGAATAGATGCTTGATTACCAAAACGACAATTAGCGATAATGGATAGCATTAGACGGCGTGTATTGCAGGTCGTCCACTAGACATTGTTGACAACATGATGGACCAGCGGGGGAGATCGTTCTGCAGTGATCAGGAGATTGCTCACTATTGGAACAAATATGGCTGGAACTGAAAATGCCTCCAGACGGTCCATCCCTCACAGCGGGGGTGCTATTCAGCCATTTATCACAGCTATCAAACGTACTAGGCTGCACAATGTGTGTTTGACCAGTAATTGCAGCAATACATCAGTTCTAGATAGGTAACAATAAAATTTGGCATTTTTGAGTGACCTTCAAGGAAATGCACCAAAAATGAGAAAAAGAAAGGGCAGCTCCAGTTTAAGAATGTTTTTTTCTCACTCTAAAAATAAGCCCACATTTCTCCCCGAGAACTGGCCTGACTAAAAGTGGGTTTAAACATAACAATGGTCTATAATCTTTTTTTTAGGCCTTTTATTTCAATAGTGCAGTAAAGACTTGGGCAGGAAGTAAGTGGGGAGAGAGAGACAGGGAAGGCCCGGCAAAGGACCCGGGCCAGAATTGAACCTGGATCAGATGCATAGCAAACAAGTGTCCTACCGTTAGCACCACGGAAGGGCCACATTGGCAGGTGGCTTGTTATTTCCTCAACATTTCAAGTCAAGTCAAGTCGGTTTTATTGTCACTTTCTTTACATGCGCTGGTCATACAAAGAAGTGCATTTCCTACATAACTGAATTTGTGATGCCTTAAGGTTTGAAAATAACCATAATTTTCAAGGTTAAAGGGGGAGGCAAATGGCTCATTAAGGTAAAAGTAGCCCATTGCCTCTGGACGCCAGACAGTGAAGAAGTAGAAAAAAAGGTATCATAGCACCCACCACTTCAACAAACTCCTGTAATGACCACATGGCTGGAATGAATTTTGAAAACTACACTATTAAATCCCGAAATGTCAGGCACGCTTTGGCCTAAGAATAGCCTTGGCTGACTGTGTGCTTACTGAAATAGAGCAATCACCGACTGTGTTTATTATTGATCGGCCTATGAGCGCGTGGCGATAATTGCCTGACCGGGGTCACCACCCAGAAATCAGATGTCCGCTTACAGACCGGAAATTGAAATAGTTGCTCTGGTTCAAAAAAATATATAGGCCTACGGTAATAGAAAACTGAATGAGATGTCCGTCCTACCATGATAGTCTCTTCAATATGGACAGGTGTTATGCTGCTGTACTGTTCCTGCACAGAGCCGCCTGGAGTCTTTTTCTGCCCACAGTGAGACTTTGAGACCACACAAGGTTGTCTCCCCAAACAACATCTCAGCAGGCAGTAATCCCATATTAAGGGGTCTTACACACTAGGGCGGTAAAGCGTCGCGGAACGGCCATTAGGATACTTTCTGAACCAGATGTGATAGCAATGAGTCTCTGACTAAATGTTTAAATCAACTCATTTTCCATTTGTATTGTGCCTTTCCTGGGAGATGCTGAAGCAGCAGTGTAAGCAACAACGAACACAAAGCATTCATATAACCGTGATAACCGTTCATATAACGTTTTTTCCTTTCTCATCAGGATTTCAAACAGACACTGGTAATTTCTGGTAATTACACATCATTAGAATAGAAGCAAGTCACCATGTCAAGCAATTATTACCGAAAAATTAGAATAATCTCTTCCAAAAGTGAGTGCAGAGGTCCATTCTGTTTGCAAATAAGTCGTTCTAAGAGTTCGGTGATCCATTATTCCAGTACTGCCGTAGTCTGATTAACCAATTTAGTAGTCTGATCATGAAGGGGCACATCATGGATACGGTTCACTGTCTGCCTTTTTTCCACTGCCGGTTTTCTGGTAGGCCTACAGCTCAACACAGCCCGACTCGGCCGCCACTTTTTGCTTTTCGAACAGGCACGACAAAGCTCCATAATAAAGCAATAAGTGATGGCCAAGTCGTGCTTTGTCGAGCTGTAGGCCTACCAGAAAACCGGCAGTGGAAAAGTGGCAAAAGTGTTTCTTATCAAGATCCATGAACAGCCACAGCATAAAATTATGTTCAGAGAATGGAAAAGAATGGGGTGCATGCTGCACATAGAAATGGCCAAGCCTGACCCTTCATATATTCTTATCTACAGCTGTTTACAGGCAAAGCTGCTAAGTCTGGTAGGCAGGGAGGCTGTCAGCTGCAGCTTAGTTTAGCAGGAGGCCAGATAAGTCCACCGCAGCAGGTGCCGCCCCAGCCCAGATTGGAGGTGCTGTGCCTTCTCTTTCTTCCTGTTTCTGCCCCTCTCTCTCTCTCTCTCTCTCTCTGCAGGTGTGTGCGTGTGCATGTATGGATGTTTGAGCACTTACCTGGGACCAGTTTGCAGTGTGTGAATGAGCAAGGGAAAATGTGCCCAGAAAGGGTGATGCTGAGGCTGTGGGAAATGCACTGTATTAATCCTCCACGGCACACACAAGAGAGGCAGACCTTGGCCAGGTCTTAACACAGCTGACACTCATTCTGTCCTCGTCCGTATAGAGCTATCAGGCTGCCTCCTCTGTATCCCAATTTCTCTCTACTAACTCCCATGTGGAAAGTCATGGGTAAGCGGTGAGGGTGTCAATCTTGTAGCCCAAAGGTTGCCGGTTGACTCCCTCATCTCCCCCAATCTTCCTCCCTGACTGAGGTACCCTGAGTATGGCACCATCCTGCCACCATGCCCCCTTGGGTCGCTATTTCAAGCTGCCCCCTTGCACGGGTGAGGCATAATATGGAATTTTGTTGAGTGCAGCGAGCACTGTACTGTGGAGTGCTGTGCCACAATGACAATGAGATTTCCCAGGTGGGATTTCACGTGAGTCCCAGCCCCAGGCATAAATCAGTGTGAGAGAGCTTGCAGGTTTGTTCAGGCAGAAAGGTAAAGGTGCACAGGGGCGTAACAGCAAATTGTTTTTTGCCTGCCATGTATCTACATAAATCATACACTGTGTGGGGATCTGGTGACTCACACACTTTTATCCCCCTGTACGACACCCCTGGAGGTGCACATGCGCCCCTGACGTGTCTTAACTCACTTGCTTGTCAGTTTGAATTAGCATTGGCAGGACGAGGCCACTCTACTAACCTGCCCTTGGATGCTTATTTACTCTGTTCGTTGTATTCATTTTTGTTAGGCGGACTAGAATACATGAACCTAGAATACATGGTTGTGTGAATTGTTTGTTGTCAACATTACATGTCCGGATTTAGCTAGCAAACCGGAGCTAGCCTTGTGTTAGTTTACCACAGGTTGGCTAGTAGTTAGCCGCTAGCTCGCCTGGGACAGTCGATGTATTTATTAAGCGATTCATAGACTTTCAAAGCTCCTAAATGTCTCGTTTTCAATGGCATGGATTTTAACAGCCACTGGTATATTAAATTAGTTGTAGTTGGCTACTATTGGCTTAAAAAATTACGACTTCTCCACTGTCCAGCTACGAGTTTTGGTCTGGAAGCACTTCAGTAATGGCGGCCGTTCTACTTCAGTTATTTCCTCGGATTGGTGTATAGTCAAAGAACGTTGCTATGGTTACTGGTCATAACAGAGTGGTGTACGTGACTACCTGTTCATTCCAGAATGGCGGATTTGACTCAAAACTGACTCAAAACGCCCCCTATTGACTGTTTCCCATAAAAGACCTGACTGTTGCTCCTTGTTAGAGATGTATATTCTTTGGAGCTAGCATCGGCAACTTCCTGTTTATAAAGGGAAGCCATCTTGTCAGTTTGGGCACTTCCTGTTGCCCAGCGCCACAGCTCCCCTATTGTCCTGGCCCAGTCATTACACCCAACCCACAACTTAGTCCATATTGTTACAGACTAACTGTGAGAAATGAAAAGCAATGGGGTGTGGAACGTAGGCTATCTTGTGAAAATTGCATTGAACTCATTAGACCTATAGCCTATTTCCCCTAAAACACTGACAGACCGTTTCTCTCAAGCACATCATTTATGACCACTATTTTACCTTGAAACTATAGCCATGTGAACATGTGAGTATAAATGTGAACATAAATATGCAAACTTAACCCGTTAAGACACAAACACAAACCATGTTATACATTGGCTGTTACCAGAATGGCAATGACCAAGTTTTAATTAGAGATGCACCGGATCCTGATTTTTAGGATCCTGCCGGATACCGGATCCGCTGCTTAAGATCCTGCCGGATCTGGAACCGGATACCGGATCCTGCAAAAGGGTTGAAACATATAGTCTACTCGCACACGTGGGCCTTTTTATTACGTTGGCTCAAACTATTTTTTAGACTCATTGCCACACTGTCTGCAACAGCCGCTTCCAAAGGGCTTTCACTCCATGCAGTGATTGGGGTTGTGAAAGACTGACTGAAAAGCCTAGGCTAGAGATGCACCAGACGCTGATTTTTAGGTAACATGTGGGGTACCGGATCCACTGCTTAAGATCCTGCTGGACCCAGATCCTGTGAAAAACCCTATTATCCTGCCGGATCCGGAACCAGAACCGGATCCGGTGCATCTCTAGTTTTAATGCTTAACTAGTATGTGAAATGTCATAGTGGTGTAGTGGTGTACTATGGTGGTAGTAAAATCTTTTCAACGACTATTACAGCATGCCACTGGTGGAACAACGTGTATGATGGGGCTACATTTTACATGTAGCAAAGATGTGCCAAGATAGCAAGAACATTTTTAAAAGCACTTACCTCAACTAAGTGTGCCATGGACACCTTGTTTTCGACATGCTGTGCACATCTGCAAACCATAACTGCAATTTCACATTGATACAATTTATATTTTAAGACCAAAGACATGCTACGTGTATGTCGATTCACTTCAGGTTGCACTGACAAAAATAAATGATTTCTGAACAAGAATTCCCGCCTGCATTGCACTAAAAATTGACACTTCATCTTCCACACAAGATCAAAATGAAAGTTTAAGATTGGTTGCACTACAAGATAGAAATGTTTTACCAGAGGGTAAGTGTTTTGTGTCTCTGTAAATTGGAAAAAGTTTCCTCCCCACTTAATGATGTCGAATTGCATCTCAAGATAGTCGACTGAACGACTGAATTCACAATGAGGTGTTTCTCGGCAAAAAGGAAGAGCAGTTTCCGTGGAGCAGTTACTTTGGCGTGTACTTCTGAAACATTTACATAATGGTGACAGGCACACTGGTTGTATAACAGAATTGAGAGTTAAAAAAACATGGAAACACTTTTGGAAGGTGCTGTCTGGCATACTAAAAGCAGATTCAGACATTTATGAAGCTTTTAAGTGCACAACCTTGTTTTGGGGGCTTGTTAGGCTACATGTTCACAGAGAGATAAAAACAGGAATGCAGCTTATACAGACAGTTAGGAATTTATTTAACATGTGAATTTATTTATTATATTTATTTATTTATATTTATTTTGATAAAGTGTTACCAATGTTTCTTTTGGAGATGATAGTAAAGGGCCAGAGTTAGAGCATTTCAGAGGTTCATAAGAGCCATTGGGCAGAAGAGAGGAGAGAAGGAGCAGGTCTAGCAGCCGGCTAACCGCACTCAGATGAGGGACGGAGTCTAAAATTGAAATTAGTTTTTTGAAATGAGAAAGTCTACCCCCTCTGAGCCATTAAGAGGGATATTTCCAGTTGCCGGGGACTTCATTTTCCAAAATGGAACAGACATTAAACTCGCCTCAAGATGGCTAATCGGCAGTTCAATTTCCATCTAAGACCCTCACCCCGCGCCGCTGCTTCTGCAAGCGACAAAATGAAGTGTAATTTGTGACTCGCGGCCTTAATCACAACTGTGGAACCATTATTTCAGAGATTCTCTGCCAAGGTGGGAGGTACAGTACGTGGGGGAAGTGGGCAGTGTCACTCTGGTGTTGGTCTGCTGTTAAGCAGGCTTATGTGAAGCGAAAGAAGAGGGGCATAGTCGTGGTGGGAATGGTAGTAGTGGTGTCTGTGAGGGCACTTCTGGACTGGGACTGAAAAACAGCATGAGCATTTTTTGACATGGGAATTTTTTTGCCCCCAGCTTTTCTATGATTTTATGATTATCTCAGTCCATTTTATTTTCTGGGATCTATTTACATTAAAGATTGAGCAATGGGCTGTCCCATCTAAATTGAGGGCCTTTAGGGGAAAATCAAACGAACAAACAAAAAACAGCATCCACCCTGAGGAGGAGTGTTGGCCCTCCGGGAAAATGCCCTGTGTGCCAGATGACCAGTCCAGCCCTGCGTGAGGGAAGTGGCATGAGAGGGAGTTATAGACCAGAGGCTGCGCTCCCACTCTGTTATCGTTTGCAGGCACAAATCCTCTTTGTGGCCCCAGGGTGGGCATGTGCAGCATTCTGGAAGAATCCAGCTGGCGGTGGTACTCAGGTGTGAGATGTGCGTGTGTGTGCGTGTGCACGTATGTGTGTGTGTGTGTGTGTGTGTGTGTGTGTGTGTGTGTGTGTGTGTGTGTGTGTGTGTGTGTGTGTGTGTGTGTGTGTGTGTGTGTGTGTGTGTATGTGTGTGTGTGTGTATGTGTGTGTGTGTAGAGTAGAGCAGCACTGTTCAAGGTCAGGCATTTCCTCTTGACTCGTGTCTCCTCTGGCCAGTCAGGACTGTATCATGCTGGACTAAGCAGCAGAGGATGCTGCATGCTCCACTGGCCAATGGCAGCCATGTAAGGCCTGGAGGCGCTTAAGATACAGACAAGAGAGTTTTCCTTTTCAGAGATATGTAATGGTTTGCTATTGACCTCGTTTCTAGCCTCTACAGCATCTTGTTCAGGTTGTTAAGGATTTCAGTTCTCTGAAGGAGTTGTTTTTGGAGGTACAGCCCTCCCTGGAAGCTGCCCACACTCTGCAAGGTGCATTCAGGTTTCTGCCAGAATAAAAAGAGGAGGTAAAGAAAATTATTTGTTTTTGAACTGTGGGAAGGGAATGAATTGTCCAGCATCATCTCCCATATCTTTTTAGCCACACACAAACACACACGCACGCACGCACGCACGCACACACACACACACACACACACACACACACACACACACACACACACACACACACCCCCCGCAGCAGATGGGCCTCTGACTGTGTTGTAATCACCAATTTATCACGGGTGCAGCCGACAGTGCTGCTATCGCCGGATGGACTCTTTCTTTCATGTTCTATTCATCAAAGGCCTGGGCTTCAGTTCAGTCTCTCATGATGACTACTATAAGCCCCTGTGGGTTATCTTTATTGCACAGTCCACCTGAGAAAAATAATGAAAGTGAAAAAAGCCCCACTGTTTTTTGGGTTGTTGTTTTTTGGTGGTGCCAAAGCCCTAATCTCCGTTTATTGTCATAACCATGAAGGAAAATATTGAAATCTGAGTTATGTATAGTGATAATATACGTTTTTTTAACCTTAGTACGTGATAGGCCTGTACCCTAATGTGGCCATAAAGACGAGAGCTTGGATCGAAAAATCCAAGACAGATGACGTTCATGGGGCAGTTTGCACTCAGCAGCCAACCGAACAAACCCCCAATTTTTGCAGTTTTTCACCAACGTAATGGCTCTTGGGTCCAGTGGAAATGAGGTATGGCCCACTCAGGAGTAATGTATCTGGAGAGAAAGAGGCCAGCCGCTACATCGGACAGGGTTCGACTGGAAGCATGGACGGAGGATGTGTGTCTGTGTGTGTGAGTGAAGAGGGGATCGGGCCGCCAGGAGGAATAGGACTCGTGGGGGAGATTTATTGATATAGACCTTTTCTAAACCATTACCAGCACACCCAAACAACCCCCACGGCTGCATACCGCACCCATCAGGTGACGTGATCTAAATGAAGTGCATTTGGATTGCACAAATCAAAGTTGTCAATCTTTCTCTCTTTCTCTCTCTCTCTATCGCTCGCTCGCTTGCTCGCTCGCTCGCACACACGCATACACACGCGCACACGCGCACACACACACACACACACACCTTTTCCAATACAGTCTCACCACGGTACAAGATTTAATATGGAACTATGGGCAATAAATACAATATATTATTGCGTACTCATGAATTGAAGATTACATAAGCAATGAAAGGCTTTTGTGCTAAAAAAAAGAAAAGAAAAAAGGAATTTAGACAACGTCTCCACAGTAAAAAAACAAAACAAAAAAACATCTTGAAGTAAATAATAGTTGCAATTAAAAGTTCTGTGGGCCCTCCCCGTTGGTTGATGCAATGTGGTTACTTTCTCACGGATGGGGAGGGAAACAACTGATGAAATTCCTTAATAATTACCCTAATAATCCAACACATTGGTACTCTACCTCAAGCAAGATTTTGACGACTGGAGTTTTTATGAACTGTTGCAAACTGCACTGGAGCACACATGATTAACCCATTAACTTGCTCTCTGCCAAGCCATTACTGTAGGTCTACTTAACGTACAATAATTAGGCCTACATGCCAAACATTTCCACCGGCTGGGTTGGTCAGTAGTAGAAACACACTGACAAGCATTGTAAGGGTCGTTTAAACATAATGCGATCTCTAAGTGGAAAACAAAATCTATGTGAGGGTATTTTAGTTAAAGAGATGATGGAGGTCTACCTCTATATATTAATATCTGAATTAGTTCACCTTGTCTACAGCAGGACATTCTAAACTTACTTTCAGAGTCTTTAACAGCATTTTATTCCAGGTCATGTCTGCAGTATGTGTGGGAGCAGCAATGTAACAGAGCCTTCCGGTGCACCCTAAGGCTTGAAACCGATAGGACTCTGGGGGATACTGTTATGCTACTACCATGAAAATGTAGGGAATATACAGGTAGGGTTGACAGTCCATTATAGGCCGGCTTTGAGTACAAAGTGAAGTTTGCTATTTCAGGCTGTTTTAATAATCTAAAAATACAGTAGTTATCCATCTTCAAGCCCTAGTGTGCCCCAATTACTAGTGTCTATCGAGAGCCTATGCCACAGAAAAACTAGAAAAAAAAAATTCTGAATGCAGTGGGCTACCTTTAGATATGAGAGAGAGAGAGAGAGAGAGAGAGAGAGAGAGAGAGAGAGAGAGAGAGAGAGAGAGAGAGAGAGAGAGAGAGAGAGAGAGAGAGAGAGAGAGAGAAAGAGAGAAAGAGAGACTGTGACATTCTGGCTGATATTCAGATTGATCTTCTGTAAGCAGTCCTCTCCAATTCTTGCCTACCCCCTTTGTGCAGAGGTGTGGTCTGCTGTGAGATTGGCATCTGGTTTTATTGGCTGTTCCCAGGAAACCTCCTCAGGTACAATGGACCTGAAGATTCAACCTCAAAGGTAGGTCTATACACAACACTTGTTCTATGAGAATGCAATGCACTTTCAATCAGGCTTTACCTGGTCCTTTGTCCAAGGCCACGTTGCCCTCACAATCTGGGACATTCAGTCCTGTCTCCATGGACTCCTTTGTGTGTTGTATTAATGGGATTCATAGGTCATCTGATTGCAAAACAACCTAGCCTTGGACTACCTCTAGCATAGGCTATTTTTTTTTACTTAGGCCTATAATGAAATGCCATTCTGGTAACTAGGGCCGCAGACAGATTTTGCTGGGCTCAGGACAAAGTTATCTGAAAGGGACCCCCAATTACACACAGTGTAACACAGTGTAATTTGGACCCAATTCTGGGCCCTGCATCTCCCTTGGCCCGGGACAACATACCCCTTTGTCCCCTCTGTCTGGGAGCCTGCAGGTAACCTATAGACAAATAATAAATTATTCAAATGACAAAACCATGAAAGCGTCCCGTCAGCAGCACCAAGCCAACACAAGGCATTTTGAGTTACAGCGTCACACTCAATCCGTCAAGCCATCCGAAGTGCTGCGTCTTGACTTTAATCACTTTATAATTTTTTCTTCAGGTGCCATGAGAATCCCTTTTCCCCAGAAACTCGTGTTCTTTCTTGGCTCCTCAGATCTGGCAGCAGGTTCAGAGTAGAGTGGGTCTCCATTCTGCTGATTTTTAATTAAAATGTGTCTTCAACTCTGTCGACTTGCTCTCGTCTCCATGAGATGAGTTTAATTATTAACGTGGAGAGCATGAGGAGTCAGAGAATGGGATCTGTGCTATAAGTGTATAAGGCGCCAGAGGGTGGATGTGGGAAAAGAGAGAAATCAGCATCCGGCCTGATGGAGTCTGGAGACATGGGAGCTGCTATTGAAGATACTCGTGTTCACCAATTACAGAAATGTCGTTTTGAACCTGCGAGAGAACAAATTATACGGAATCAAAAATGTACTCCCAAGGTTAATTGCAATGTAACCTTGTGGAAGAACATTTTAGTTTTTGAAGTTTATCATTTAGACAGGCAGCAGTATGTACAGTACCGTATGTCCCGTACCTGTCTCTGTCTGGTGTCGGAGGCCTAATTCCAAATAGGTAAAGCATTACATTTACATTACATTACATTTAGCTGTTGCTTTTTATACAAAGCAACTTACAGTTATTTACAGCATTGGAGCAGTGTGGGGTGTGGAGGGGGGAGAAATAACTGTGTGGCTATCTGCATCATGACGCAGTGAAGTTGGTTTTGCAGCATGAATCAGCCTTAGGTGCCTTGCTCAAGGGCATTTCAGCCACGGGTGGAGGTGAAGGGAGAGGTAAGGGTGGGATTCGAACCTGCCACCTTCTGATCTTAAGCCCACCTCCCTAAACCATTAGTCCACGGCAGCCTAACAGTGCTCAAGTAAAACGATTTATCCTGCAAACTTCCACAGACTTAGCCACTGAACAGGGTTAAATAGATGTAGTTGAAATATCAAAACACAATTAGCGATAATGGATGGCATTAGACAGCATGCATTGCGGGTCGTCCACTAGACGTCGGTGACAACATGATGGACCAGCGGGGGAGATCGTTCTGCAGCGATCAGGATATTGCTCACTATTGGAACAAATATGGCTGGAACTGAAAATGCCTCCAGACGGTCCATCCTTCACAGCGGGGATGGATGCTGTTCAGCCATTTATCACAGCTATCAAACGCACAGAATGTGTGTGTTTCACCAGTAATTGTGGTGATGCATCAATTCTAGATGGGTAAAAAGTGGCCTTTTTGGAGTGACCTTGGAGGAAACGTGCTCCTATAAAAATGAGAAAAATAAAAGGCGGTTCCATTTTTAAAAATGATTTTTGTTTTCACTCTAAAAATAAGTCCACATTTCACCCAGAGAAGCAGCCTGTCTAAAAATGGGATTAACCTTCACAGTAGCCTATACCCTCAATGGGAGGTTCTATTAATTTCTCCTCAACGCTAATCTATCTTAATAATTACTGCATTGGTGATGCCTTAGGTTTGACAATGATAATAATGTGCAAGGTTAAAAGGGGTGAAGCATATCTCCTTAAGAAGACAAATGATGATGATCTGTCAAAGTTAACCCATATGCCCATTGCCTCTGGATAGCAGACAGTGATGAAGAAGAAAGTAGAAAAGAAGTTGACATTTGCCGTTGCGTCCAGACTCACTAAACTCTGGCACTGACAACACGACTGGAATAAAATTGCAGGAAGAGCACCATTACATCCCCAAACGTCAGGCACACATCAACGCATAACGTATAGCCTTTGGCTGACTGAAGGCATATAGCAGTCAATCATCGACTGTGTTTAATTATTGATCGGTCTATGAGCGAGGGCTAATAATTGCCTGACCAGGGTCATCGCGCAAAAGAGCAGATGTCCGCTGGCGGTCCAGAAAGTGAAATAGTGCTCGGGAGAAAATGCATAACAGAATGTTGAGTGAGAAGACCATCCTACCAGGAGAGTCTATTATGCAGACGGCTGTTATGCCGCGGTACTGTTTCCATAATTGGTTTGAATGGAATGTGAATATAGCCTTGCTGGCCTGAAAGCTTTGGGCGAAAAGTATTTATGATGGGAAATAGGAATGAGAAATAATGAGTTGAACTGAAGTCAACTGAGGACATCAGTTTTGGCAGCGGCTTAAGACGACCTACATCACCAGAACAAATGCTTAACCATAAAAGGATGTCTCTGTCATTAACGCTCATTGAACTCTGATATAAAAGTTATGCCATAAGTTTTATTACAATTTGCCCATTAAGATATGCTCAAGAGAACTAATCTGTGGGTGCAAAAGTTTCGCTTGCATGCCATTGTCTTGAGAATGAACAGTATGGAGGTTGTGTTTATTCAACACATGACAACGTGACAGGATTCCTGTGGGATGCCGTATGAATGGCTGCATTCTAAAATGAACTTGATGTAGTGACTCACAGAGCTGCCTGCAGTCGTGTTCTGCCCACAGTGTGACTTAGTTTGAGACCACACAAGGTTGTCTCCCCAGACAACAGCATCTCAGCACCCCAGAGGCAGTAATCCCATTAACTTCAGCATGTTCTTGAATGCAGTGTGTGTGTGTGTGTGTGTGTGTGTGTGTGTGTGTGTGTGTGTGTGTGTGTGTGTGTGTGTGTGTGTGTGTGTGTGTGTGTGTGTGTGTGTGTGTGTGTGTGTGTGTGTGTGTGTGTGTGTGTGTGTGTGTGTGTCTGGGGAGTTGTTGAGTTAAGACCATTTACTGTGACTATGTGCTGATCTGATCTGTCAAAATGAACACAATGCTCTGAATCTCAAATCTGCCGGTTCTTCTACTCCCAAAGAGGAACCTGAAAACAGCAGATTTGTGCACCCACCCAGTACTACTTGTTCTTCCCTCTAAGCCATACAGAACAGGAGACAGAAAGCAACCACACTCCCAGAGGAAGCAGACACCAATGCAAATTTAGCACATAGTGTCAATGAATATTTTACCTCAATAGGCCATAACCTGTCCAAAAAAATCAACCAACCTCAAGGAGTCACCTTTAAGCAGTTTCTCACCAGAAATTTCACTCATTCTTTTTAAATGACACCAACAAACGCAACAGAAATCACAAAGATCATATCCAACTTCAAGAGTTCATACACCGCCTGTGCTGATGGATTATGCAGTAAAATCATAAAAGCCATTGCAGACATCATTGCAGAGCCATTGGCTCATTGTATCAATCTCTCCCTACTCACTGTGACTGTACCGAACATGTTAAAAATATCTAAGGTCATCCCTATTTTCAAAACGGGTGACAAAAATGACCTGACTAACTATCGACCCATATCCATTCTGCCAGTCCTATCAAAAGTGATGGAGAAAGTCGTATATAACAGACTAAGCGGCTACCTCGACATGTTGGCTATTCTGGTTCCCTCCCAGTACGGCTTTAGAAAAAAGAGTACAACATGTATGGCAATGATCGACCTAATCGAAAAAATAAATGACTGCCTAGAGGAGGGGAAATGTGGGATCGGGATCTTTTTAGACCTATCTAAGGCTTTTGATTCCATACATTTTGACATTTTATTACATAAATTACATCACTATGGTGTACAAGGGGTCGCACTCGACTGGTTCAGAAGCTACTTATACAACAGGGAGCAGTATGTTCATGTCAAGGACTGCAACTCCCCTTGCAAGCCCATAACCTGTGGGGTCCCCCTGGGGTCACTACTGTTCATTCTTTACATAAACGATTTTGTCAATTCCTCTGTTTTTTTCCACAAAATCATATTTGCTGATGACAAATTTATTCGCATCTCACAAAAATCCAACAATATTACAAGATACTATCAACTCTGAACTAAACAAAGTAGATACATGGTTCAGATGCAATAAACTTTCGCTCAACGTCAAGAAAACAAACTTCATGCTATTTACTCTAAACAAACAGTTGAAAAAAAAAACAACGCCTGTCAAATCCTCTTAAGCGGTGAAGAAGTAAAAAGAGTGGATTCCACAAAGTTCCTGGGGGTCCTCATAGATGACTCATTAAACTTCAAATCCCATATTGATCACCTCATTACCAGCCCATCTAAATATGTTCTATTGGTCTATTCTACAGAGTCAAAACACTTTCTCCCTCAGTCTTCCCTATTAACGCTATATAAAACCCTATTTGAACCTCACCTCAACTACTGCAATGTGATATGGGGCAACACCTTCTCTAGTCATCTAAAAAAACTCCAATCTTTGCCAAAGAAAGTCATTAGGGCCCTGGCTTGGGCTGAGGTAAACTCTCCATCCCTCCCTCTATTCCACCTTTTTCAGTTATTGAGACTAACTGAATTAACTGACTTCCACAATGCCTGTCTAATGTTTCAAGTCATTAACAAGAGAAACCTCATACTATGTAATCTCATTCCTATCACTACACCCCGGCATTCTCATCACACGCGAAATAAAACACTCATACACCGCAAATTTCGCAAGTATGCTTGCACTAATATGAGTATTGCCTGCAAGGGGCTTCAGATCTGGAACAAACTTGATGAAGCTCTGAAGATGATACCCTCCATCTCCAACTTCAAAAAACGTCTACTTAGAAATCTAGTTCTAACCTATAGCTAAAACCTCATCTTCCATAGTTGGCAGGTCTTGTGCGTGTGTGTGTGTGTTGCGGGTGTGTGCGTGGGTGGGTTGTGCGTGTGTGTTTGTGTGTTTGTGCGTGCGTACCCCAGCGCCTGTGTGGGTGTGTAATGTCTATGCGCTGTATGGAACTTTGCATGTGAATGAACTGCATGAGTGTGTGCTTGGTCTTTTCCAGTCAACTCTGCATCTGCATCAAAATGCATCATGTAACCAAGTGGTATGCTTGGGAAAGCTTGTGTGTGAGTATGTTTAAGGCAAGGCAAGGCAAGGCAAGGCAAGTTTATTTATATAGCGCATTTCATACACAGGTGCAACTCAATGTGCTTCACAAAGTTAACAAATGTAAATGAAAGGAAAACAGGGAAATTAATTAGAGTCAAAAAAACATTTAAAACATAATATAAAAATAATAATAAAATAAAACATAAAAAAACATAAAACCTTGAAAAACATCAATAATTTAAGAAAGCATTAAGAACAGCTTTGTCTTGAGTCTAGATTTAAAGCTATCAATTGGTTTGTGCATTTTTTACGTCATCTGGAAGCTGGTTCCAAAGCTTTGAAGCATAGAAGCTAAAGGCTGCCTCTCCACACTTTGTTTTGACTTTTGGAATCACCAGCAAATTCTTCTCCGTTGACCTTAGTGACCTGGTCGGTGCATACAGCTGAAACATATCCAGTAGATATGTGGGTCCCATTCCATTTAATGATTTCAATTCTGTAGCTTACTGGGAGCCAATGCAGCGATCTTAAAATTGGAGTAATGTGGTCAAACTTCCTTGTCTTTGTAAGAACCCTTGCAGCTGCATTTTGTACCAGTTGAAGCTGTTTAATGGTCTTATTTGGGAGGCCAGTAAACAGACTGTTACAGTAATCGACTTTACTAGAAATGAAGGCATGTATTAGCTTCTCCAGATCATGTTTAGACATCAGGCCCCTAAATTTAGAGACGTTTTTTATGTGATAAAATGCAGACTTAGTAATAGCTTTCATGTGACTGTTGAAATTTAGGTCACTGTCAATGAGGACCCCAAGATTTTTAACTGTTTCCCTTGGTTTCAGTCCCTTCGTTTCAAGGATAGTAGCAATCTTTTGTCTCTCCTCTCTTTTCCCAAATATAATTACTTCAGTTTTTTCTGTGTTCAGCTGGAGGAAATTGTGAGACATCCATTTGTTAATTTGGTCCATGCAATGATAGAGTGATTCAAGGGGGGTGTAGTCATTGGGGGACATAGATAAAGCTGGACTTACACTGTGCGACTTTTGCCCCGATTTGGCACTCGCACGACTTTTTGAGAGTCGGGCCGATTTCTTGCTCAATCGCAGGTCAATCGTGAGTCTCTCATCGTGCAGTGTACATGGGGTAAGGACAAGCGATTTCGCCTCACGGTCGTGCAATCGCAGGGTCGCAAGAAAATCAAAACGGTTTGAAATTCTGGTCGTGGCTCGTGCGTAAATCGCACAGTTAAAGCAGTGCTACGACCCGATTTGACACTTCACATGTACAAATTAATAGGGCCGTGCGATTCGCTGTTGAGCGCGACCTCATCTCCACCTCGGGTGCGCATGTTACCTCCTCTGCAGACCGGGGAAACATGCCTGTCGCGTCGTACGGTGGAAGCATTTCGCTCGCATCCGACTGTCGGCTCGTATAGTGTGAGGACGTGAGTCGTGAGTTGTGAACTTTTAAACAGTGAAATTCCATCGTGCAGTGTGAGCAGAAGCTTAAGACCCACGAGTGAAAATATCGCACAGTGTATGCCCGGCTTTAGTAGAGCTGGGTATCATCCGCATAGCTATGGTAATTTATGGAGTTATTCTCGATAAAGTGTCCCAGTGGCAACATATACAGATTGAACAGTAGTGGTCCCAGAATGGAGCCCTGGGGGACCCCACAATCCAGAGACATTGGTGATGAAGTATGTCTTCCAATGGCGACAAAAAAACGTCTTTGTTGTAAGTACGATTTTAACCAGTCGATCACTATGCCCGTAAAGCCAACCCAGTGTTCCAGTCTATGTAGTAGTATAGAATGATTAACTGTGTCGAAAGCAGCACTTAAATCAAGTAGTACCAAGACGGATGATTTGCCAGCATCAGAATTCAATCTTATGTCATTCATAACTTTGATAAGAGCTGTTTCAGTGCTGTGGTAGGCACGGAAACCAGATTGAAACTTATCAAAATAGCTATTAGACATTAAAAAGGCAGTTAATTGGTTAAAAACAATTTTCTCTATTATTTTACCCATGAATGGTAGATTGGATATGGGCCTATAGTTGTTTAGTACCAGTGCATCCAGGTTGTTCTTTTTCAGTAAGGGTTTCACAACTGCTTCTTTTTAAGTGTTGTATGCTAACTTGTGTGATCTATAAATGTGCGAGTGCTGTGCCCGATGGTTTTCGTCTCCCACAATCTGCAAAATGTAACTTTCTATGAAACCATGCTGCATGCTTGGGATTGAACGTCGGTTGTAATAATTACATTGCATCTTGTATGCCTGTTTATTTTCTTATTTTCTATTTTTCTTTTTTCCTTTTGTTTATCACAATGCTTTCTTAACTAATGTCCTACTGGGCCCCAGTTTATAAGCTTATACTTACCTTCATTTGGGGATCCTTCTCCACATGCTGTAATACATTCTCATGAAACGCAACTGTTGTCAAATGACGGTGTGAAGAGAAAAATCAATCAATCAATCAATTAATCATAGGACAGTATGAATTTTAGACCCAGCTCTCACAGATGAGTGAACTTCACTATTCTGTTTTTTTTGTGTGGAGGAAATGGCAAAAATGATTTGTCCCTTCTTTTCAGTCCTTTCTCATCTTCTTTTACTCCTCCAACAGAAGGCTTACTGATCTGGCTGAATCGTTTCCTTATGGTTGTGCATGTGTGCAGCAGAGATGTGTGACTTGAATATAAAACAATAGAGTTTCGTTACAAAGCCCGCCATTTTTTTACTTTTGCATTTTATTGTTTAAAATGACAGTTCAGAAGCCATCATCTATGTGTGAATTCTTGCCATTTAAATATTTTGAGAACATGCATTTTGCAATGCGATTACAATGGAATGCCCAATACAAAAATGTCAATTTTCTGAAATGTTCCAAAATGGAATGGATATACTGGTACGTCATTATGCAACAAGGCTCTTCATTTCTCCTCTGAGGATCACCAGAGAGGTTCATGCACGACTCACTCTGTTACATTCCTTCTCAGGAAGACTTGTATAGTTATGATGTAGAAGAAGTGGAAGAAGTAGGTGCTTTTTCTAAGGTCTTACCTACCCGCCGGCGGGAAAGGAAATCGATCAATATAATTATTACAGCACTAGAGGAATATTATTTTAATGAAGGTGCGCAAAGTGTGGCCAGCCATTTCCTAACCCGTGAAAGGTCGCCTGGAGGCACTTTTGTATCAACATTGTGTCAACCAAGGTATCAATAGGCCTTGCATGCAATCTAAAAAGAGCACCCACAATTAATCACATCTCATCTCTCACAGGTGTGTGTGTGTGTGTGTGTGTGTGTGTGTGTGTGTGTGTGTGTGTGTGTGTGTTCATGGAACACTTGGTTGATTTTCTTCTGATGATTTCCCTTAAGGGCACTATTAAACATTTACTACCAGGTGTTCTCGAGCCACTTAGCTATCAAGCAGCTGACCAAAATGCCTCTTAGCCCAATATTGACTAGAATGTCTACCATAGTGAAACGGAAAGAGAAAAGTAATTCCAATGATGTCTGTTCTCTCAGGCTCTGTCCTGATGGAACTGTGTGTGTTCATGCACACACTACATACTGTATAACTAACTTTCCAGTGAGGCAGCCAAGAGCTTAAGTGTCATTCTCCGATTCAAAAATGAAAACTTTGTCAAAAATGTGATCCAACCAGCTATAAATCAGTTAAAGGATATACGGCAGGGGTTTTCAACTTTGTGCAGCCGAGACTTGGAACTTTAATTTGCTCTGCAATGAGTAATCTACTAAATGTAGAAAACAATGTGCTGAAAATGTTGCATGTCGAACAAGACTATGTCGAACAAGGCTGTTTGGCCAAAAAGTCAGGCCGTGCATTTTCAGCCAAGGCCAGTCTACAAGGCATTGAGAGACAATGAAGCCCTTTGACAAAAACGTACACATAAGTCATGCAATATGAGGTATTTTGACCACAACATCCAAAATGATGCATTTGTAGGCCTATCTGACTTTCTCTGAGAGGCGGCCCACTGCAACGGCATGACGACTGATACTGTACCATTGAGGGAGAGGACCAGACCAGTATCATCAACAGTCTACTAGGCAAATGCCCTGTACGCCATATGGTCAATCCAGTCAATGAGGGCCAGGGACAAAGTCATGTGAAAGGCCTCCCACCCAATACATACAACGTAAATAGGACCCAATTTTACCCCCAACCCACCCATCTCCCTGGCATTAGTGTCCTCAAAGACCCCTGTCCATGTCTTCCTCAGAATAATAATGATGGGCCTTTCTTTTAACCAGTGTGTCTCTGTGTGTGTGTGCGTGCTTGAATGCACCTGTGCCCAGGGAAGCCGACAGGCGGGACACAGGGGTCAGTTGTCCCGGGCCCAGGGAGAGAGGGGGCCCAGAATTGGATTCTCATAACATTGTGTGAATTGGGTAGGGGGCCCTTTCAGATGACTTTGTCCTAGGCCCAGCCAAAGCTGTCAGCGGCCCAGGCTGTACCAATCCATTTCATTTTATGACACCACATCTTTCCCAGTTACTGATCAGCGTTGGCAGGGCATACATCAGAAATATCAGGGTAGAGGGTCTACATCAGCAGTTGCCAGTGCAATGGGTTTTATAATAAATAAAACAGCAACACAACTCACAGGGTGCTGCTAGTAGGCCTACCAATGTTTATGGCTAGCTCAAAAGCCCAGCCGTTGGCTCTTATCGAACCCAAGATGTACGATGTCTGTTTGCTGTCATTATCAGAGGCAAGTCGGGAGTAACTACCCGAATAAAACTAATTGTGTTTGCATAGTCATGACTCCAACCTTTATTAACTAATTAATTTTACATGGAGGGAACGCCGGTGACAGAAGAAGTGGTGGTAGGGGGTAATGATTTCATATCATCATTTCTAAGTAATTTCCTACTTTGTGGCTTTGGGTTATATTTCCCTGGAGAACTTTTTTCTAATTGTAGTGGGCGAGACCGTTACAGGAAGTAGTTCGACTACGCCACCCCCGGGGGTGGAGCCCCCGGAGGAAATGAATTAGGGGTAGTTACAGATACCCCGGACCAACACACAATGTACCCGCACAATAGATTACCAGGCAAACACAGGTTCGTGCACAATGGAGGCAGAGACAGTGGTGACAATTAATAATTCAAATCTTTATTATTCTTTGCGTTATAAAAATATATCTTTCTCACTCTTTGCAATAAAATATAAAAAGGTACTCACAATTCACAAAGTGCAGTGGGGTGGGTGTGCTATCGCAATCACCCGCAGATCGATAAACACTTGCCCCAAAGTATGTTCACGTTCACAGTAAAGTGCAGGGGTGGGTGTGCTGCCACCACACCCGCGGATCTGTAAACACCTGCCCCAAAGTATGTTCACTAATTCACAATAGGCAACACACCTGGTAGGCCTAAGGCCTTAGAACCCACACTCAGGTTGTCAGACTTTGTTACTAGGGGCTGGCACGGCTAACACATTAGGGCCAATGGCACACCTCAGAATTAACAAAAGAAAAGTAAAGAAATAGTTCACAACAAACAGAAATAATTCACGGCAAACAGAAACAAGAAGAAATCACAGCAAACCATGCAAAATAAATCAAAATCCAATAAGCACATGCAGTTAAATTAGAAATTAGATAATTGAATGAAATAATAAAAAAAAAAGGGAAATTAGGCACAGCAAACGAAAGAAAACGAAATCAAAACATGAGGTAAACCAATGCCAGAGGCTCAGCTCAGTGCAGTCCCCTAGGTATCCCCACACTACCTACACACACACACTCACACGCACCAGCGTACACCAGCTCACACCGAGCCGAGCGCCCACACACACACACACACACACACACACACACTGAACCAAAGCGCGCCCACGCACACACACACACGAATGTCCAATTTCCGAGGCCGGAGCAGCAGCCGAAATACGGGTTCCCGGCTTCCAGAGGCACCACACAACCGGGGCTAAAAGTCGCCGCTCGTGCACCTAAACGCGTGGTGTGTCTGACCACGGCCACACGGATACAACCTGCGAGGGAGGAGGAGAGCGTTAGCCAAGCTAGCAGGACACCCACTATCACACGATTCTGCTGCCGAGAGGTTACCTTACCCGGAGATGAGGGTGCACCGATGCGCGATTCTCACAGTCGGAGTGCCAATACAGAGGTACACGGCCGAGGCGCCGGTAGCGACCACACGCTGAAACCATAATAATGGCCGTCGTTAGCAACCATGGTACGAAAACAAACAGTCAGGGCTGGGTAAAGGCACAAGCTAACCCACTATAATACATACCGGCGTGCAGGAGACGGGAAATGCGCAAGGTAACCGTTGGTATTGTCCACCGAAGTCCTTGCCAGTGGAGAAGCAAGAGATCACTCTAGCCAAGTAAGAGACGCCAAGTTGGAATCACAACCTATAGAACAGCAGACGCGAAGTTAGCCACTAGCTGCTGGCTAGCACATAAACAGCGACAAGAAATGGTCCACATACTCACGAGGACAAGAAATGGTCCACATCTCCTAGATCTGAACTGGACACCGCACTCCTCTCGACGGCGAGGGGAGAAGCAACCACAGCATTCGCCGGTGGCGATGAAACGCGCAAAGGAGAACTTTGCAGGCTTACCGAATACTAGCCACTGGCAGTGTTTATGAAGAGACTTCCCATAAGCCTCTACGAGCGGCGTGGTGACGTGTGCCGCAGCGTCAGACCTCCCTTAAAGGAGCAGCGCTCCATTACAATCTACCCCCCACATGTTGAATCGTCGGCCCGACGATGCAGGTACGCTTTCCCCCCCCACTCCCAGATCCAAAATTCCATCAAGAGTTTGAAGTCGCCCCACCAGGCAGCCGATGGGGATTAGAGTGTTGTCCCGCGTTAGACCGGAAAGTCCGGCGTGGGGGCACCTCGCTGCTGCTAGTGCCACGACCGGGTGGCTGAACGGCCGAACTGCCGGGGGAAGCCTGCGAAGTCCGACGCTGCCCTTCGTTTCCTCCTGAGGTGCCACCCTGGGGTGCATGGGGCTCTGCTGGGACACCCAAGTCAGCATCGCCCACCTGCTCCCCAAGAAGGATATCTTCTTCGCTCGATAGCTCCCCTGAGTCGACAGGGGTAGGTTCGCCTGGTCGGCCCGACCCCGGGGGGTGTCGGGGGCCAGGGGGCCCACCACTCCTTTCAGCATGCTGCGGTGAACGTGCTTCAGCTTCGTTGGATCGTTGACGGGGGCGATCGTGTACACGGCTCCAGTCTCCGAAGGGGTACGCACCACCATGTGTACCTGGGAGTTCCACACATCTTGGATTTTATTTCGACCTCGCACGCCGAGGTTGCGTACATATACCCGTTGCCCTACTTCTAAAACAGCAGTCTTCACCCGTGCATCGTGTCTGTCCTTGCGATATTCCGCCGCTGCGGCCAAACGCTCCCGAGCCCCATCAAATGCCACTTGAAGCCGGGCCTGATGCTCCTGTATCCAGTCGCACACTCGACCATGGACCGGTGGCCGAACTCGGCCCAGGAGGAAGTCTACGGGTAGCTGTGGCTCTTGGCCGAACATAAGGAAGTGTGGCGATTCTCCTGTCGCTTGATGCGGGGTGGTATTATAACAGAAGGTTACGTGCGGCAGGCAAGTTGCCCAGTCGCGCTTCCGAGAGGCCGGTAGAGTACGCAGGAGGTTGTGTAGAGTGCGGTTAAATCGCTCACATTGGCCGTTCCCGGCCGGGTGGTACGGGGTGGTTCGGGACTTCTGGACCCCGTACAGCCCGCAAAGCTGCTGAATCAGGGTGCCCTCGAAACAGCGCCCCTGGTCGGAGTGGAGCCGACCAGGAATTCCGAACCGGTAGAACCATTCCACAAGCAAGACCTGGGCGACCGTCGAGGCCCGCTGATCCCGGGTGGGGACGGCGATGGAATACTTACTGAAGACGTCCGTGATGACTAAAACGTTCTCCACCCC
Source organism: Engraulis encrasicolus (assembly GCF_034702125.1). Taxonomy (NCBI): domain Eukaryota; kingdom Metazoa; phylum Chordata; class Actinopteri; order Clupeiformes; family Engraulidae; genus Engraulis; species Engraulis encrasicolus. Next base: position 2,734,718 of record NC_085877.1, read on the forward strand.
CCCCGACGTGGGCTCCAAAAGCGTGAAATCCACAGCTACCACTTCGTTGGGCCGAGATGCCAGTAGGTGGCCCATATGCGCGGCGGCTAGAGGAGGCTCCCCTTTGGACTCTTGGCACCTAAGGCACTTTTCACACCATCGGCGCACCTCCGCAAACATGCGGGGCCAGTAACACCGTTGCCCAACCAACTCCAGTGTTCGATTAATCCCCTGGTGGCCATGGTGCTCGTGGAGCTGGTTTAGGACCTCTGATTGCAGGGCAGCCGGCAAAACCAGCTGGAGGCACTCATCACGGCCACTGGGGTGTAGCACTCTCCGGTAAAGGACTCCATCGTTCTCCACAAACCGTTTCCACTGCCGCAACAGGATCAAGGCCAAGGGTGACAGAGCTTCCCGTTCCTCACGAGTAGGCCGCCGACGCGCCTTCCAGAAGGCCAGAATCGGCTGGATAACAGGGTCTCCTTCTTGCAGAGCGCACAGGTCCGGCAAAGGGTAGGAGGGCAGCACCGAAACAACCAACTGAGAGGCGGTGATGCTACCCCCCGGGACAGCGGCCGGTTGCAGCTGACCACCGGGGTCGCTTGCTTGCAGAGTGCGCAGAACCGGCAAAGCGTGGGGGAACAACCCCGAGACACTGGACTGAGAGGCGGTGCCGCCATCCCCCTGAGCCGCTACCTGTTGCAGCAATCTAGGGACCGCTGTACCCGGAACCAGGTCACTCACGTCTTCTTGGTCTGGCTGATTCTGCCGCGACAGGCCGTCCGCATTACCGTTAGATTTACCCGAGCGGTACTTTAATTCAAAATCAAATGATGCAAGCTGTGCGGCCCACCGGTGTTCGACCGCCCCGAGTTTGGAAGTGGTGAGGTGACTCAGGGGGTTATTATCAGTGTACACGACACACTTCTGGCCCAAGAGATATTCGCGAAACTTCTCGGTGACGGCCCATTTTAGGGCGAGGAACTCGAGCTTCATAGAACTGTAATTGTTCATATTCCTCTCTGTAGGTCTTAACGTTCTACTGGCGTATGCCACCGGTCGGACTTTGCCGTCCACCTCCTGCGAGAGGACCGCGCCCAGTCCGCAATGGCTGGCGTCGACCTCAAGAATAAATGGGCGGCTAAAGTCCGCGTACGCCAGTACCGGCGCCGACACGAGCCTCCCCTTGAGTTCCTCAAAACTTCTTTCGCAATCCTCTGACCATGCATCAAGAAACTGCTGCCCCGAGGGCTGACGGGAACGGCTCCCGTTCAAGGTGGCCACCAATCGATGCAACGGCGCGGCCAGCTTTGCGAATCCTTCGACGAATCGTCGATAATAGCTGGCGAAGCCTAGGAAGGATCGGAGCTCCGACACATTGGCAGGTCGCCGCCATGTGGCCACTGCCTCCACCTTGCCAGGGTCGGTAGAGACCCCGTGCTGGGAGATCACATGTCCCAAGTACTGAACCTCCGGCTTAAAGAACGCGCACTTCCCTAATTTAGCCTTCAGCCCCTCCGACTGCAACCGGGTCAAGACCATCTCCAGGCGCTGTAGATGTTGCGCCACGGTGGACGAGAAGATCACGATGTCGTCAAGATACAATAGAACGGAATGACACTGTTGGTCGCCGAACATACGTTGCATTAATCGTTGAAATGTACCCGGTGCATTGCACAGGCCAAAAGGCATTCTGTTCCATTCGAACAACCCGAAGGGGGTACAGAATGCCGTTTTGGCCCGATCACCTTCTGTCACGGGGACTTGGTTGTACCCACTGGCTAAGTCCATCGTAGAAAACCAGCGGGCACCTGCCAACATGTCCAATGTCTCCTCGATCCGAGGAAGCGGAAAGGCGTCCTTCCGAGTTCGGGCATTTAACAGGCGATAGTCGACACAGAGTCGCAAGCTCCCATCCTTCTTCCGGACTAGAACAATGGGAGACGCGAATGGACTACTGCTTTCTCTGATGACCTTCGCCTGGAGGAGCTGGTTGATATGGGTTTTTACGGCCTCGTAGTCGGAGGGGGCAATGCGCCGGTAACGCTGCCGGACCGGTGTCGGATCCAACAGCGGGATGTCGTGCGAGATTAGGGAAGTGCAACCCAAGTCGCCCTCATGGGCGGAGAAGACCGAAGAGTACCTCAGAAGCAGGGCCCGGACCTCAGCCTGTTCCTCGGCAGGCAGGGGTAACAAGTCCACTGCGCGGATTTGTGTCTCCAAAGGCGACGGGGCAGGCGCCTGAGGGTCAGTAATGGCGGCCACGGAACGGACTTCCACCACGTCCCGTGGCAAGCTGATGATCGACACAGCATTCACCTGTCCGAGTCTAGTACGAGGGTACAGCAGGACGTCCGTACAACCGACGTTAACTACAGGGATCTGCACCAAGCCACGGGTCACCTGCACCAAGGCAGGGGACACCAGCAACCCCCCGGGCAACCCCCGGTCCGTCGGCTCAAAGAGGGTTCCAAGCCCTGAATGTTGCTCAGGGCAGGTGGCAGGAATCAACTTCATGGTCCCCCCCGGAACCCGCCATGGCGCACGGCCCCGGACATTCACCACGCCGCTGGTCTCGGGGGTGGGCCGGATTTCAGCCTGATGACAGTGTTGCAGCGCTTTCAGCACCGGTCGAGGGGCAGTTGACACTGATGGGAGATCGAAAAGCGTGGGACCGTGCCGCCCAAAAAGTTCCTTATAACACTTGCCGATAACATTCATACCAAGAACCCCAGGGACCACGGAAGCCGTGCCCCCTGGGGGGTCGCGAACGACCAGAACACCGCAATCAGGCATACTCTTCCCGCAAAGCTCAATATTCAGCTCCAAGTAGCCCAAGTAAGGAATCTCTAGGCCGTTGGCCGCTCGGAGCTGCAGCCAGTGACATGAGCGTAAACGCTCCTGCCCCAAAGATTCGAAGTTGGCAGCGAAGAAACTTTCAGTGACGGTGGACACCATAGACCCAGTGTCAATGAGACAGGGGACCTGAACCCCGCCTATCCGGACGAGCAGATGTGGACAGTTAGAAAGTAACGCCTCGGCGGCATTGGGAGGGTGAAGGGCATTACGTGAGCCAAGAGAGGCCCCCCCCGGACTGTGACTCCTCAGTCCGGTGGGCGTCAGTTTCCCGAGGGCTGGTTCGGTTGGAGGGGCCCATTCTCCGAAAACCCGGAGCCTCTACGGGAGGGTGCTTGTGGGGGCCCCACCACTCGTTCTCCGTCACAATCCGCAGCAATATGGCCTGTCGCACGACAGCGCCAGCAGACAAGGGGTCCCTCCCGAGGAGACCGACCTCGCCTCCGTGGCTCCCCCTGTGTGGCCGCACCCCGAGAAAAATGCTGCAACTGAGCCTGTTGATTTTGCACCATTTCCATGAGCTTCGCCATGTCGGCCTGCAACTTCTCCATATCAGATCTGGTCGGCGCCCCACCACGGGGATCCATGCTTACGGCGCAAGAGGTACCAGGGACCCCAAGGGAGCGATCAAGTGAAGACAAGGAAAAGCTACGCGGCCGCTGCGGTTCGGCGGCGCCCTCCCGTTCCCAACGCATGGCTTCCTTACGCACCGCGATCAAAGTGGCTAACGGCGTGGTCCGAATGAAACTCTTCAAGTGACGACGCAAGGCGCCCTCGTTAACATGCTCCACAAACTGATCACGCAGAAGAACGTCAGCGTTAAGAATTCCCTCAGGCGCATTTCGTCTAACCTTATCAATAAGGGTCATTAATGCGATTGAAAACTCTAGCAGTGTCTCTCCCTCTTGCTGTTTTCTCGAAAAGAACGCCTCCTGCAAGGCCACGTATGACTGTGGGCAACCGTAAAGCTCCTGTAAAATTTCTAAGATTTTCTCTGGGTTTTCTTTTTCTTCTCTCGGCCTATAGCGGATCTCATCCCGTGCCTCGCCATCCAAGTGATCGTAAAGAAAATAGGCTCTCTCGGCAGCAGAAAAATGGCGCGCCCGCATACATGCCTCCGCCTCCTCCTTCCACGCCTCGATACTTATGCCCCCATTTCCCCTAAACAATGGGCACTTCTTTTCCCTTGGGACAAAGACCAAACGTTCTGTAGCGGGCCCTGCCGGGGCGCTACCATTTACTGTGCTCGTACTTGTGGCCCGCTGGGCGAGGGAGGCCTTTAAGCGCTCATTCTCGGCTCTTACCTCAGCCAACTCATCCCTAACCTCTTGTGCGTCCCGCGACATGCTGCGGAAACCGATCAAGACAAATTTGGAAAATGCAAAAACTCACAGGGATGGCTGGTCCAAATCCCGAGAGAGGGGCGGTCTCCCAACCTCGGCTGCTGCTCCGCTTCTACAGGAAAAACACAAACTCACAGCGCTTATTCAGTGGTGCTCTCACTTTCAACCAACCACATACATACACTCATTCAACCATTGACCATATGACAAATTTCTATTACAAAGAGTGACAAAACAAAAACCTAAAAAAATGAAACCAGTGTCTCTGCTCCTATGCCAATCCTGCCCGACTATAAGCCAAAATGTAGTGGGCGAGACCGTTACAGGAAGTAGTTCGACTACGCCACCCCCGGGGGTGGAGCCCCCGGAGGAAATGAATTAGGGGTAGTTACAGATACCCCGGACCAACACACAATGTACCCGCACAATAGATTACCAGGCAAACACAGGTTCGTGCACAATGGAGGCAGAGACAGTGGTGACAATTAATAATTCAAATCTTTATTATTCTTTGCGTTATAAAAATATATCTTTCTCACTCTTTGCAATAAAATATAAAAAGGTACTCACAATTCACAAAGTGCAGTGGGGTGGGTGTGCTATCGCAATCACCCGCAGATCGATAAACACTTGCCCCAAAGTATGTTCACGTTCACAGTAAAGTGCAGGGGTGGGTGTGCTGCCACCACACCCGCGGATCTGTAAACACCTGCCCCAAAGTATGTTCACTAATTCACAATAGGCAACACACCTGGTAGGCCTAAGGCCTTAGAACCCACACTCAGGTTGTCAGACTTTGTTACTAGGGGCTGGCACGGCTAACACATTAGGGCCAATGGCACACCTCAGAATTAACAAAAGAAAAGTAAAGAAATAGTTCACAACAAACAGAAATAATTCACGGCAAACAGAAACAAGAAGAAATCACAGCAAACCATGCAAAATAAATCAAAATCCAATAAGCACATGCAGTTAAATTAGAAATTAGATAATTGAATGAAATAATAAAAAAAAAGGGAAATTAGGCACAGCAAACGAAAGAAAACGAAATCAAAACATGAGGTAAACCAATGCCAGAGGCTCAGCTCAGTGCAGTCCCCTAGGTATCCCCACACTACCTACACACACACACTCACACGCACCAGCGTACACCAGCTCACACCGAGCCGAGCGCCCACACACACACACACACACACACACACACACTGAACCAAAGCGCGCCCACGCACACACACACACGAATGTCCAATTTCCGAGGCCGGAGCAGCAGCCGAAATACGGGTTCCCGGCTTCCAGAGGCACCACACAACCGGGGCTAAAAGTCGCCGCTCGTGCACCTAAACGCGTGGTGTGTCTGACCACGGCCACACGGATACAACCTGCGAGGGAGGAGGAGAGCGTTAGCCAAGCTAGCAGGACACCCACTATCACACGATTCTGCTGCCGAGAGGTTACCTTACCCGGAGATGAGGGTGCACCGATGCGCGATTCTCACAGTCGGAGTGCCAATACAGAGGTACACGGCCGAGGCGCCGGTAGCGACCACACGCTGAAACCATAATAATGGCCGTCGTTAGCAACCATGGTACGAAAACAAACAGTCAGGGCTGGGTAAAGGCACAAGCTAACCCACTATAATACATACCGGCGTGCAGGAGACGGGAAATGCGCAAGGTAACCGTTGGTATTGTCCACCGAAGTCCTTGCCAGTGGAGAAGCAAGAGATCACTCTAGCCAAGTAAGAGACGCCAAGTTGGAATCACAACCTATAGAACAGCAGACGCGAAGTTAGCCACTAGCTGCTGGCTAGCACATAAACAGCGACAAGAAATGGTCCACATACTCACGAGGACAAGAAATGGTCCACATCTCCTAGATCTGAACTGGACACCGCACTCCTCTCGACGGCGAGGGGAGAAGCAACCACAGCATTCGCCGGTGGCGATGAAACGCGCAAAGGAGAACTTTGCAGGCTTACCGAATACTAGCCACTGGCAGTGTTTATGAAGAGACTTCCCATAAGCCTCTACGAGCGGCGTGGTGACGTGTGCCGCAGCGTCAGACCTCCCTTAAAGGAGCAGCGCTCCATTACATATGAAAAAAAATTGGGCTTTCGTTAATGGTGTGTATTTTTTCCTACACTTCAAATGGAGGCGGCTAATAGAGTGCTGTTTTAATGCTGACTAGAGTTATTCACCAATTGCAAATTATATTATGCTGTTTCTTGAAGCCTACATACATTAGCCTTGATATTTAATGCACTGGAGGGGAGAAAACAAGAGTGTTGCCTGAAACTTTAAATCATTAAATATAAATGTACAAAAAGCAGATAAATGAAGTGAACATTCAACAGCCTTTCAAATAAAACACTCAATTTGCCTTTCAAATAAAAACACTTTATTTATCTCAACCAGATACAGTATTTTCATCTGACAAATGTAATACTGAGTGGCCTACAAGTTTTAATGAAAAGCACCCCTGATTGCATTTAGTCGCATGTACTGTACTGTATGTTTAGAAAGGTGGCATCCTTTGCTGAATGGCTTGCTTACTCTTAACACTTCTTATCTACTCATGGTTGAGTGGGTTGTTGATAACTGATGAACACAAGGCTGCCCTTCAAAAGAGAAAAGCTTTTTCCTTCATCAACTAACCCTTAATTTCCCCCCGGTATCAATAAAGTTACTGTACTCTACTCTAACTGACCGGTACACAATATAAATCACTTTTCACTTTTCTTTCATATGTACACACATTGCTCATAGATTAAAAAAAACAGTATGAATATGAAACACTTTTCCAGGTTTCCAAATGTATTTCCCATCTATTATACTGTACTGTTCTAACACATTTTCACATCTCCATCTCAGAATGTTTCGCCGTTATTCTGAGCGGGCACTAAGGCCGGCCCCGCCAGGTCCTGCCGGGATAGCCGTCGGGTGGCCGTGGCGGGCAGCTCTGCCAAGGCCTGGACCGTCTGGGCGATCCGCACCAGGCCCTCATCCTCCAGGATGAGTTGGGGTGGACAGAGGGCATCCTGCAGTGAGCGGGAGAGATCACGTGATGAGACAGTGGAAACACAGTACATTCATAGCACACATGCACACACCAGCTACCAAAACCATCAAACTGACATGTTTGATGCAGCCATATCTGCATGTTTAGTACTTATGCATGCAGAGATGGGGCCCAGACCCATGCATTATTCTAAAACACACCAAAGCTCCAGGATGAAATGCAACATGGAGGGCACGCACGCGCACACATGCACGCACGCACAATCTATCATGTTGGGTGCAACCATAGCTGCATCCGTATTGGCCTTCTTGTGCATGCAGAGATGGGACCCGCAGCCATGCATTATTCTTCTATACACTAGAGCTCCAGAATAGAAAGCAAGCCACCATTAAGTGCACAGATAGACCGATACAAATCAGTCACAAGCTGCCTTAGCTCTAATAGCTCTCTAAGGCCCAGCACAGAGCAGACATTAAGTCTCAATCTAATAATCTGGCTGGCCACTCAGTCACTACTTAAAGAAAAGCCACCACCCACCCACCACAGCTCAGCATGCACAATTAGTCACTCAAACGGGGTATATAAAACAAAGTCAGTAAAATTGATTAGCCAATCACAATGCGGTCATTTGTACTGGCCCGAGTCCGTGAGAGCGAGGCGGCCGGCCTACTTACCGTAACTGACACAACGTAATCTGAAAATTTTATTCCTTGGCATGGAGTGTGGAACAAGAGACAAAAAGTCAGCAAACACTGGGAGAAAAAATATGTGAGAGCGGTGCGTGATGCAGCAACAGCAGCGGGACTGAATGGCCTTCTCGGATAATGAAGGCAGAATGTTTTTTGCTGATTGAGGTGACGTAAGGCATTTCAGAAGGCAAGGCAAAGCTGCAGAGAGAGAGAGAGAGAGAGAGAGAGAGAGAGAGAGAGAGAGAGAGAGAGAGAGAGAGAGAGAGATGGCTGCTGCAGCAAAAATGAACAGCAAATGGTTCCATCATCCACTCACCTCAAGAGAGAGCGAGAGCTGCTTTTTTTTTTTTTAAATGTGAACATTTATTTTAAATCCCATCCTGCAGAGGGATCATGTGGAATCGAAGCAACCATTTGTTCAGCAGGCCTCAAGCATTGCACACACAGACACAAAGAAGACACAGACAACACTGGCAATACTTTCAGAGATTTTCTTGGGTTTTTAATAAATTTCTTTACAGAAAGAGAAAAAAAATTATATATATTTTTATATTCATATAAACTCATATTTAACGTCTCATTAAATACAACGCTATAGTATAAATACTAAATACAACAGATTCCCCATTCGCTTTCTTCTCTTCTTTTGCTATTTCGCCCCTAAAAAGCAACATCAGTCTCTAAACCAGTGAAATAGTGTTCTCACCATTTTATATATATAAAAAAACAAAACTATACAATTTGGTTTAGGAGACATAATGACCAAGCAGGACTAGCTAGCAAAGTGGCTATGTTTGTGTTTTCTGTTGTAACAGACAAGGTACAGTATGCTGCCATCTTAGTAAATGTAGATACCGTTGACATTTTGGCTGTGTTCTCTTGTCATGGGTACCCTTCCCAACTCCTAACCCACACACATAAGACTCACCCTTATTCCTAAAAAAAGGGCAAATAGTTCAAGTAGTTTTCTCCACGTAGGAGGGGGGATTCTAATAAATGTGGTTCAGAAAAAACTGTGTCGTTGGTTTTTAAAAAATCTTCCCAGAAAAAAGTTCACTAGTTCACAATGCAAAAATATCATCTCTTAAATGCTTTGTACAATACAAGACGTAACATGCTTTCCATCAGCTCTCTCACGACGCTTGCTAAAAAAATCTTAAAAGGAGGGAGAGATGTGGCCCAACTCCAGTGGTATCAAGCGAGTGACTAGAACCGAATGTGTCCCACACTGCACTGCAACCTCGCTGCTCCTCATCTTCCTCTCCTCTCCTTATCCTTTGATCTCACTCCTCCCTCTGCCCCCTTCCATCACCCCCCTCTCTCTCATTCTCACTCCACTGTCCTCTTTCACCTTGTGCACCTTCACAGACTTATAGACGTCACACACACACGCACACACATACGCACACACACGCACACACACGCACACACACACACAGCCAGAGCGTACAAGTGTTCCCAAAAGCACAGGTAAGTCAGAGCAGGCCAGCGCAGGGCAAGAAAAAAAACAGCAGAGGCCTCATGAACTCAATGAGCGGGAAAAAGAGCCGCGGTCAGCTTACTTCGGTATTCACTGCCAGGGAAAAGCAATAAGACACTGAGTCTTCTTAAGTGTGTGTGTGTGTGTGTGTGTGTGTGTGTGTGTGTGTGTGTGTGTGTGTGTGTGTGTGTGTGTGTGTGTGTGTGTGTGTGTGTGTGTGTGTGTGTGTGTGTGTGTGGGCGCGCGCGTGCGTGTGTCCAGTCCAGTTACACAACTTCTACCTTCCCTTAAGAGCTGGATGTATTACAGAGTGATGTTCAATATAGGATGACTAATCATTTTTTTGCTCCCTTAAGCCTCTATTTCCTGAAGGCTGCTACGTGCTCATCACGAGGCCTCTGCTTTTTTTTTCGGCCAAGCACTGACACACACCACAGAACTCCTCAAAAAAAGGCATTGCTCAATAAATAAAAAAATAAAACAACTCAACGCAACAATAAATTAATCCACTGTGTACACCTATAAACACAAAAAAGTTCATAATGCTGAATCGAATAAACCGAAAAGGAACAAGGTAGCAATAACTCACTACAAGCTTAGTGATATTTTTTTCAGTACCATGAGGTTTACACAAAAAAAAGAAAAAAAAAGAAAAAGAAAAATTCAGGACGTAAGTGGTGTAATACTGCCCCCTAGCGGTCACACTCAAAATAGCAGAAGAAACTCAAAGGAACACCACAACACCAAAATCTGGTCGTGTGTGAAAGAAGAGGCACGTAAAACTAAAACTTTGTGAGCAATCGAAAGACATTGATTATTTGCAGCCCTTTCTTGCAAAGATGACACTGCGTAGGTGAATAAGAAAACAGATATTGTACTAGACTAGTGCCATTCAAACAAGTGAGTCAGACAGACAGACCTCTCTCCTCACACATTCTGACTTTGTCTTAAAAATTCAAGCCGTTTGGTTTCCAGGCTAATTTGGTTTTCGTATTCTAAGGCAGCAGAGTGGGAATGACTCCCCTGAAAACATACAGCGTCACGATACATTATAAAACCCCAGATGAATTAGTGTCGACCTCCTTGTCAGCTTCCAGTGCTCTTTCTAATGTGATGATATTTAGAACACCCTTATTTGTGTGTGCACATATCAAAAAAGTAGTAGCATGACTAGGCACTCTGTTCACTACTGGAGGACTGTGTGTAGTGTTTTCCATGTCTTTGTAATGGTCATTAAAATATACTTTTCCCGCGTTACAATTTTGGACATTGATGAATCTGTATTCACAAACTAAAGAGTCTTGTCAGACAGTAGCCTACAAACTTCTGATGAACTCTATTTCAGTTAAGTGTCATAGATAGTGTCATAGTGGACACACTGGTTGAGGACAGTGGACCACTGGGATAGCAGTGCTGGGCAACATGGATCCATTAGTTTACAATCCAAAGCCATGTGTTCTAAGTCAGTGGTTCCCAACCTTTTTCTTAAGGGACCCATGTTTTTACTATTGTAAGCTTTGGTGACCCAACCAAGCGAGCGCCCGCACGAGACGGAGTCACAAGATGCCCTCCGTTTCCTGCGAAAACTTATTGTAGTTATTTTATTCCTCAATTCGTCTTTGGTCAAATATAGAATAAATGTTTAATGTAGCACTTACAATTTGTTGCGTCTATGCATTTATTAGTTAAATGCTTTGTCTTTTATTCAACATGGGCTATATATATTTAAAACGAAACCCCTTAAAATCAAGAGGGCTCCGCGACCCCCTGTGGATCTTTGGCGACCCATAAGGGGGGTCCCGACCCATAGGTTGGGAACCACTGTTCTAAATGACCAGAGTTTACCTCTCCAATCCAACCAGGTGATTGCCTGTTTGAACTGGGCAAGTAAAACCAGGACATTTGGAATATGTGGCACTAGACTGTGAACTAAAGAATACTGTTTGCTCATCACTATTGGATAGTGGCTATTGATTGTGGCTGTGGATCGTGGCTGTTGGATAGTGGGTAGTGTACACAGGCTGGTTGTGGACAGCTGGGGTGTTGATAAGGGTGAGATGCCAAAGGCCGGAGGTCCAGGAGGTGGCCTGAAGAGCTTAGAGCAGGGTAGTAGGAACCCTATAAATCACATTCTCCATGGAGATCAGCGGATACAACAGTCTCTTTCTGTGTGTAGTGTGTTTAGCGTTTAGTGTTTAGTCTGTGTGTGTGGTGTGTGTAGTGTAGTGTGTACCCAAGATAGGGTGGTCATGGATTGACATTTTGTCCATTTGACGTGCTGATGTACAGAGCAAAGCTTGTGCTGTTCACAGCATGTGCATGAGCTGTGTGTGTGTGTGTGTGTGTGTGTGTGTGTGTGTGTGTGTGTGTGTGTGTGTGTGTGTGTGTGTGTGTGTGTGTGTGTGTGTGTGTGTGTGTGTGTGTGTGTGTGTGTGTGTGTGTGTGTGTGTGTGTGTGTGGTCTAGGGGGCCCAGTTGGGAGCGCTTGGGCGCCACGTGACCACACCGCTGGTGAAAGACAGTGCTTTTCTTTCGGCCGTAATTCACTTAACAGCTGGCTTCTGCTCTTAGCACATATTGCGGTCCTTATAAGCAAGCAAGCAAGCAAACGTCAACACACACACACATATCCGCACACATGTACATACTGTACTCCACGTACACAGTGTACACACAGCTGGGATTCTGTGCATGGAGGTCATGAATCTTCCTCAGCCATTGTGTGACAAGCAGGACGGCTTTACTTTTTTTGCAGCATTTGCAACGGTCCAAGTGGCCAGCGTGTCCGTTGTGCGTCCGCACACAGATGATCGTGCACACACAGATGTGCAAAGATTTGGATGCACATGAACACACACGGACACAGATGCGCATTAATATGGACACTCGCACACTGATGCACATAGGTGCGCATACACATAAAACACACGTTCACGCGCACATGTTCACGCGCACACGTTCACACACACACACACACACACACGGCGTGTGTCTAGGCGAGGAGGTGGCAGTAGAGGGCGTATAGCAGGGCCATGGCGAGGCAGTAGAAGAGCAGGAAGCCGCTGGGGAGTGAGAGGGGCGGGGCGGAGGAAGCAGAGGGGGCGGAGACGGGGGACTTGGCCTTCGACTCCTCCTCCTGCTCCTGAGCCACAGGCTCCTCCCCCAGCCCCTCCACCGCCAGCAGGGCGCGCACCGTACGCATCACGGCGGCCAGGCGACAGCACAGCACGTCAGACGCTATACACACCTCCGCCTAGAGGAGAGAGAGAGAGAGAGAGAGAGACAGGGAGGGAGAGAGGGAGAATGAGAATAAGAGGGAAGAGGAAAGAAAGGAGCGAGGAGGAGAGGAGGTGGGGAAAGGGAAAAAGGGGGAGGAGAGGAGAAAGGGAAAGGGAAAAGGGGGAAGAGAGGAGAAAGGGAAAAAGGAGGAAGGGAGAGAGATGGAGGGAGGAGAGAGAAACAGAGACAAAGTGAAAAGCGACGGAGAGTGGGAGACACAGAGAGCAATAGAGAGAGTAACAGAAAGAGAGATGGAAAAGTAAAGGAAGTAGGATCGAATAGTGAAGAGTAAAAGAAATGACAGTGAGAAAGAGAGAAGTAGCCGGGGTGATAAAGACACGAGGGAGAGATAAGGGGCGAGGCATGACAAGCAAGCGATAAGGGCGGCGAAGAGACAAGAGTACACGGTATATAGAAACAAGAAAAAAAGGCACAGAGCAACAGACAACACAGCAGAGTGGAAAACAAAGCAGGGAAGGAATGTGACAGAAAAAGAGGTAGAGGTGAGATAGAGAAAAGCACAAGGGGAGAGAAAACAAATCATGACATTAGCTGAAAGCACGTGTATTACACACAGCTATTTCACAGACTGCATAGAATCAGTGTTAAACAACATCTTAAACATATGGCAACAGATAGCACCTATGTGACACATAGGGTAACACTGATGTGACAGACAGAAGGAGAGGGAATGGAAGAGCAGATACACACAAACTCAGAGTAAACACAGACTTGAACACAGAGCAAACGTAGAGAGAGGAACAGACTGGTAGAGTGGGAGAGATAGAGCAAATGAAAGAGAGTGCTAGAAAAAGGGAGAAAGACAGAGAAAAAGATAGGAGGAGAGAAAGACAGACATGGAGAGATACAGAGATACAGAGAGAGAGAGAGAGAGAGAGAGAGAGAGAGAGAGAGAGAGAGAGCACGACTAAGTACCTCGGGGACTCCCAGTCTGCGGCAGGCTGCGATGAAGTTCTCCACGTTGAGGCGGCACTTGGCAGCACTCAGTTTGGGCTGCAATGGAGGAGGAGGAAGAGGAGGAGGAAGAGGAGAGTTAAAGAGGATTACCAGCCAAAGGTCACACCATACCTCCGGGGGAACGCTTAATCTTATACTCCACAGCACAGGGGGGCTTATGGGGAGAAAATATCATTTTGGAACACAGAAACTGGAGTCCCAAAATTGAAGCGCACCCCCGTGGGTGTGTTTAGAGGGAGAGAGAGGCCGGAGGGGTGGGTGAAATGGAACTGGAAATGGGAGAATGTGATTGGTCAGGGGAACGCTTAATCTTTTACAGTTCAGGCCAGCTTATGGAAAAAGAAATATCATTTCGGGAACACAGAAAGTGGAGTTCCCGGTCTGCAAACGATATGAAAGTGGAGTCGGGGCAGTGAAGGAGGACCTGTGGGTGTGTTTAGGAGAGAGACTGGGAGGGGGGAAATCAGAGGAATGCGATTGGCCAGGGGAACGCTTAATCTTAGACAGTTCAGGGCAGCTTATGGAAGAAATATCATTTCGGAACATGGGGACTGGAGTCACGGTGTCCTGTCGATATGGACTATGCATCAAGCTGAGCTACGGTGCAGTAGAAATTGTTGCGGCAGTGCCCCCTAGGGGTGAGTGCTATGTTAACGGCTAGCTCATTTCAGCAGCCCGTTGCTAAAGAACAGGGGTGAACAACGTTTTTCATTCGAGGAGCCACTTCAGATTTCTCCAAGGGCTGTAAAAGTCCTCCAAGGGCCATACTATGAACACAAACCAGGATTACCCCCTGCACTTTAGGCCTATATTGAAGGCAGCCACCTTTACAACAGATCCCACCTTCTCTAGGTCCCCTGAAAAATAACTTAATTGTATTGCAAATGTAATTTCTAAGATTCCTTTACAAAACATGTCATGTTTAACGTGAAGCTGCATAGCATTAAAATTATATCAGGGGCCGGATAAAACAACCTCAATAGAACATTAGAAGTGAGGAGGACCCCTATGGGTGTGTAGAGGGGAGAGGCTGGGGTGATGTGTGAAATGGGGGAATGTGATTGGCTGGGGGAATAGAATTGGGGGAATGTGATTGGCTCTCACCACTGCAGGGGAGGGGATGTGGATGATGGAGACGGCGCGGGGTCGAACGTGGTTGACCAGCTGGCAGAGGACTGTGCCGTTGGAGAGAGCCTCACCCAGGTCCTCAGGCAGGGACAACTTCAACTTGGACTCAAGAGTCTGATGCAGAGAGATGGAGAGAGAGAGAGAGAGAGAGAGAGAGAGAGAGAGAGAGAGAGAGAGAGAGAGAGATGCAGAGATTATGGAAGCAGCATTTGGAATGATTACAGTGCCTAAAATTACATTCTTTCCTATTCAAGTTTATATTACCATAACCTAGTTTAGAGACAAATTAAGGGGAGAAAGGGACAAAGGGAGACTGAGGGAGAGGGATCATTATAATAGCAGCATTTGGAATGGTTTCAATATGTAAAATAGCATTTCTACTTCAAAGTTTGAGAGAGAGAGAGCTAGAGAGAGAGATAAAGAGAGAGAGAGAGACAGGGCGAGCGAGCGAGAGTGTGTGCGAGTGCGAGTGTGAGTGCGAGCGTGTGTGTGTGTGTGTGTGTGTGTGTGTGTGTGTGTGTGTGTGTGTGTGTGTGTGTGTGTGTGTGCGCGTGTGCGCGTGTGAATGAGTGAGTGAGTGAGTGAGTGAGTGAGATTAATAAAAACATTTGGAATTGTTTCAGGATCTAAAATAACATTTCTATTCAAGTTTGTTACGTAAGTTGATTTATGCGTCACACACATAACTCGCATAATTTCCCAGTGAAATGTGAGATTGTTCAGTCCAAATCTTTCAGCCTATGAAAATCTGTCCATGCTAAGGCTGCTTTTAACCGCCGTCTCTGTATCTGTACATCCTGTGTATGTTCATGCTTAATCTTTTATGACAACTGCTTTGGGACAAAAATGATCAGTCGTGCAAATAAAGTCGGTGTTGAATTTGAGAGATATGGTAATGTGGGAAACAGGGGAAATAGTCACTAGGGAAGGAGTCACAGGGGGACAGGGGATAGAGGAGAAGAGGAAATGGGAAGAGGCGGAGGAAGCGGATGAGGAGGAGAAAGAAGAAGAACATTATGAAGACAACAGCTTGTAATCAGTGGGATCCCCAATGCACTGGGGAAAAGAACAGACACAATGGAGAGATGAAGTAAGGAAGAGAGGAAGTGAGAGAGAGAGAGAGAGAGAGAGAGAGAGAGAGAGAGAGAGAGAGAGAGAGAGAGAGAGAGAGAGAGAGAGAGAGAGAGAGAGAGAGACAGAGACAGAGACAGAGACAGAGACAGAGAGAATAAAATAGTAAGTAGAGAAGTGACACAAGAAGAGAACACACCAGGGAATAGGAGATGGGGGAGTTGTAACAATTCAGGAAATCATTCATAGACACTTAGTTGCCAATTAAGGTCTCTACTTTAAGAAAAAGACACTTGAGTTTGAAAAGATAGTAATTGGTAACTACGAAAGTTTTGATCATTTGCGTCCCTGAGCAACCCCTCCTCCGAGAGCGCTGTCAGCCCTAGGTAGGTACCTATGAAGCAAGTAATGGCACAAATACAGCAGCCGTGTCCAGATTGACACTGGCGACAGAAGTCATCGACTTTGTATGAATTTTGGGCGACAAGAGGCAGTTTGAGTGACTTGAGCGACAGTTTGTAGTTGAACTTCAGCGAATATTAGGCTAATTAGCTACGACGCGGTTCAGCGAGAGCCACCACATGTCGGAATGCTTGCATTCTGCTTTTAATGGGCACACTCTGTCGTAGGGCTGCACGATTATGGAAAAAATCATAATCACGATTATTTTGGTCAAAATCATAATCACGATTATTAATCACGATTATTGATTTCTGCAGTTTTTTTTGAAAATTATAACAAGATGAAATATAACCAAGAATGAATTACATACGGGATGAGCAAAATAAAATGAATTGTAATAATTATGTAAAGGCAATAGCATGAAACTTCAGTGGACAGATTTCTGTCCAGAAACACCAGCCTGTCAGTATGTTCTGGCTTCAAGGATGCTCTCAAAAGTAGGTCACTATTGCCACGATTAAATCACGATTAGAATCACGAGTTCAATTTCACTATTTTATCACGATTTCGATTATTTTTCGATTAATTGTGCAGCCCTACTCTGTCGCATCCATTGCTCGTGCCGCTCTTGCTATGAACATGGTCAAGCGCCTCTTTGTAGCGTAGGTCTCACCTTGTGAGTTCACGGGGTAAACACACTTATGTGCACTTAGCTTGTTATACCTGTGTACCCTGTATTTTTCTATGCAACGTGTAGAGAGTATTACATTGTCTACTTTTTGTGTCCTCTACAGTGAGTTACTTTTGGATAAACGCTGCTGCTTAATGCAAGGCAGTGTAATTAATAAAATGTAATAATCTTTCATGTCCTCTTGGTGGTGCTATTATTCCGTCATGACAAACCCTTGCAACTATTAGATCAGTGGTTCTCAAAGTTTTTGTGTGAAGTACCACCCGAGAAAATATTGAGCTCTCCGAGTACCACCTTGACAACCAACATTAGAATATCGCAGCAAAGGCCTTCCATATTCACTTTTGTGGTTCATAACGGCATCAACAGCTACAGTCACATTCAGTGAAAGTTTCTTGCTTGCCTAGTATTATTTTGCATTATGTTTTCAGATTCATACAGTTCAATATCAGAAAATGTGAGACAATGCGCAAAAAATTAATTCTTCCAAGTACCACCAGAGATGTCTCAAGTACCACCAGTGGTACGCGTACCACAGTTTGAGCACCACTGTATTAGATTGTTAAATAACATGGTAGGTATAGAGCACACTAGGGAGTAAGCTTACTGGAGATCAGCACTGTTCACCACTGGTAGGACTCGATGTAATATGTGTGTCATGGATGTCTGTCTTACTTTCTATTTAGAGTATATTTTTTTGTTTACTTTGTATTTATTGATGGTGACTAGGGCTGTGTCTCAGATGGCACTGAAATATAGCACCCAAAGTGTGTGCCGTCTGAGACACAGTATAGGGCTATCAAACCAAAGTGCCCATTGATGAGGCCGAATACAGTTTTCAAAATCTGAAACTAACGTAATGTAGAGTAATGTAAAACTATGAAGTGAGGAAAAGAGAGAGGTACAGAGAGACAGAGAGACAGAGAGACAGGAGCATGAGGAGAAGAATCCAACCTTGCGTAGCTGTACCACCTCTGGCCTCTCCTCGCGGGGGGACTTGAGGGTGGTGCGGGACTCACTGCGGCCCGACTCCACCAGGGAACTCACTGAACCTGCAGACATAACAGGCAGACGAGAGGTCAAGCACAAACACGAGGATCGATAGTTTGCCCTGGGTGAACTGTTTTGCAGTTGAAACACGTAGGTGTTATCCATTAAAATAAAGGATTTATCACTTTGTTCACCTTAAGCCTTGAGACTTACCACCTTCAACAAGAAGCCTACTGTTTGGGGCTTCACATTTTGGGGATGGTCACAAGCTGTACTACAAGGTTAGATATTCAATACGTACTTCAGCATTTGTAACTATTTGCACACTTAAATGTATCTAGAATGGTACATACAGCAAGTCTATCCGTACTATTGTACAAGTACCATTACGGATGTAATTACAACATGGGTAGTATATTATTTATTTGCAGTTATGCAATATCAAATGACTTGTGCTGTTACTGTAATTACATGCATAACAGCACTTGTACTTTAAACATCTCTGATCTAGAGTGGTACAGCAAGACCGTTTTGTTTGCCTGCTTCAGTGTGTGTGTATGTGTGTGTGTGTGTGCGCGTGTGTTTTCAGCAGCTATTAGAGTGCAAGACTTACAGCGTGATGATGTGCGGAAGAGGAAGCTGTTGGGTTTGTTGGGCGTCTGGCCAGGAGGAGAGCTGGACTTGGGAGGCGAGATGGGAGGCTCTGAGGACACTGGAGGAGGGAGAGAGAAAGAGATAGCGAGAGAGAGATAGCGAGAGAGATAGCGAGAGAGAGAGAGAGAGAGAGAGAGAGAGAGAGAGAGAGAGAGAGAGAGAGAGAGAGAGAGAGAGAGAGAGAGAGAGAGAGAGAGAGCGTCAGAGAGAGTGACAGATGAGAGATACACTTATGTGTATGTGTGTCCGGTGGAAATTGTTTATAGTGCTAGGGAGACTGATCGTGTACCTTGTCTGCTGAAAGGCCGCTGTAGATTGGAAGTTGGGCTTGTCATCGCGTCTGCACTCTGTTAGTAAACAGAAAGCACATTCAATTAAGAAACTTTCATGCTGGAATCCACTATCCTTGTCATTAGAAAGAGACAATGCTACAGCAATCCCTTTTTTCATATCAGTGGTGTTGCCAAGATTGAGTGAACTGCTCTCAAACATTTCACCACTCTTTTTTTTTTTTTAAACAAAAAGGTCCAAGCCACACTTCAGCAAAATATAAAATTAAATACAAATGTATAATAATAATAATTCATATAAAATACTTCTTTTTTATTGTTTATAAATATTGTTTCTAAAACAGAAGAAAGAAACTTACTGCACATCTGTGTCTGAGGCCATTCTGAGAGGGAGGGCTGCTTTCTGCTGATGCACCACTAGAGGGAGGTAGAGGACAACTTTACAATGGGCTCTACGCATAGTACAGCACATCCCCACACACCCTCCTGCTGCTGTCTCTCTAGGCCTCCACTTACCATACACACATATACACTCCCACTCATATGCATGCAGGCCAACACAAACATACACAAAAACGCGCACACACACACACACACATACACACACACACACACACACACACACACAAATACGCGCACAAACACACACACACACGCGCACACACACACGCACGCACACACACACGCGCGCACGCACACATGCGCGCACACACACGCGCGCACACACACGCGCGCACACACACGCGCGCACACACACACGCGCGCACACACACGCGCGCACACACGCGCGCACACACACGCGCGCACACACACGCGCGCACACACACGCGCGCACACACACACACACGCACGCACACATACGCACGCACACATACGCACGCACACACGTGCACATACACGTACACGCACACGCGCGCACACACACACACACACACACACACACACACACACACACACACACGCACGCACGCACACACACACATTTGCACACACACTTTATTGTAGTTTCTGCTAAGGTGAACAAGTTCTTGACCCTTTATTCCCCCTCTGCTTGTCACTCAATGAGGGGGTATGGCAGACAATCAAACACTTGCGGTACTCACACTCAAACACTTGCGGTACACACGCGCGTACGCACACACACACACAGGACGTAGCTGACTGTATCTGGTGATTTAGGGCAGGAGTGGCAGCAGTGTGAATGTGGATATTCATCACTGCCAAGATCACTCCCTATGTGGTAAGCTTAGCCTACGTGCTTACTAGCGCACACAGGCAAACAGTAATACAGTACAAACATCCACACACGCACACAGACACGCACGCACACACTTTTGCCAGGTACAACAAGTGGTGGCATCTATTCAACTCTGTGCTACTTCCAGAAACTCAAACTTCGACAAACACAAACACACACTCAGTACTCCCTCTCTCTCTCGTTTTGACTCTCTCTCTCTCTCGCTCGGACACACTGTCTCTCTCTCTGACACACACTCTCTCTCTTTCTCGATCTATCTCACATGCAGTGTAACGTGAGCAGTGAGCAGTGGTGTCGCACTCAAAGTCAGGGCTTACCCGGCACTACTTCCTGTCAGCGAGCTGCTCGCCGCGGGCTGACTTCCTGTTTTCACTGCAGCCTTCTGCAAACTGGAGGGGAGAGAGAGAGAGAGAGAGAGAGAGAGAGAGAGAGAGAGAGAGAGAGAGAGAGAGAGAGAGAGAGAGAGAGAGAGAGAGAGAGAGAGAGAGAGAGAGACAGAGACAGAGACATAGACAGACAGAGACAGAGACACAAAGAGAGAGAGAGAGGGAGAGAGAGAGAGAGAGAGAGAGAGAGAGAGAGAGAGAGAGAGAGAGAGAGAGAGAGAGAGAGAGAGAGAGAGAGGGAGAGAGAGAGAGAGAGAGAGACAGAGAGAGAGAGAGAGAGAGAGAGAGAGAGAGAGAGAGAGAGGGACAGAAAACACACAACACTCATTTATCGACCGAATTACTTAATGGAGAGGGTGCGAAAAAAGCAGAAAGCTCTGCCTCAGCAAAAGCCGATTTTATTGCTGCTCAAGGCAGAGTGTCTAAAGTGGCTCCCCACACTGTGATTGATGCAGCAGGCAGCGCTAAATAGACCCAACCATTCGATGAATAGATGGGCCCCTTTGGAAGATCCATCGAATCTGTCTGGAAATATTCACTGTCGCTTACTAAATGGCGCATCAATTTCAATTGGCTGGCTCCACAACACAGTGGCTTAATATAGTAGTGCATCGGACCAGGTCGATTAATACACTGCAAAATGTACCGTCGTGAGTGTGTAAGAAGATTCTTAAGTCCTGCACACATCGATTCTGACAACACTGCGGAGCGATGTGGTATCCCACTATTTCGGTGGCCCCCTGCAATCTAGTGGCACAATTTATGTAGCAAACAGCAGCAGGTGTATTCAACAATGGGTTTTAACGAGTGCCTCTGCCGAAAATAAGTATGTCAACCGTAATTAACAACTGATGTTGGCAAACATCGGTGGCATTGGTGTAGGATTGTATCGAAACGATGAAGTCAAACTTTGCCAGTGCTCTGCACTATGTCGGAACAAGGGAGTGGTGGGCTTTATTCACACAGGTAATGTTGGTCAAAACAGTTCAATTGTAAGCCAAGGTGAAGCTGTAAGCAAAAACAAAGTCCAGCTGCTTACAAACAAACTCTATGCAGTGAGTTTGTGCCAGTGCAGTGAGTACGTGCCAATGCAATTTCGTGTGCCAATGCATTTCGCGTGCCGATGAATGCCCAAAAATAACAGAAGAGTCCCAGAAAACAAATATCCCCCACCGTTTTTTTTTTTTTGGGTAATGAACGGCCGTCCCCAATTAGCAGAGGCAGTGAGTTGGAACTAACAGGTTGAGCCAGCAGCTCCTGGGTTGAAGGGATGGAATATGCACTAAACCGTTTACCGTGTGTAAGGCTACTCAACAAGAGACGGCTTTTTCGTTCAGCGTCCACTCGGCCAACTTACTCAATAACTCCTTATCTCTATTGTCTGGGCGGATCATCTACTCCGTTGGTGGCTGAGACTAATTCACAGCATTATTATAATTGTGGCGACACTGGGGAATGTTAAATCCTGACCAAAGTTCAGCCCCAATCGGGGAATCTAAATTGCTTTATGGGTGTGAAGTAGCTTTAAATGTCAATAGTTAAGTGTATTGTGCTAAGCAGTTTGGACAGAGGCTGTTTTGTGCCGTTTTCTTTTTCAGCGTAAAGCTACATTCATGTCACACATATCGCTACTGGTCACTTGCTTCTAGCTTCTAGTTAACAGTCAATGAAAAGCAAGAAGTTAACTGTCAATAATCCGAACTTTGCATTCCAATTGGCTTCTCGCATCGCTCAGTCAAGACCTTGTTTCGCTGGAACACAGACATTCTTTAACCTGAATAACTAGGTTTAATCAGACGTCCACTACTGTGGTCTCAATGTGTCAACGTAATGTCTGGACTTGAGAGTCCACTCTCTACTTTTCAAGTTTCTCACTCACTACTCCTGTCTCCTCTGCTCTCTCTCATATTGTGTCAATCCCTTTCTGTTCTCTCTCTTCCACCTGTCTCTCTCTCTCCTTTTCAATCACTTTCTCATACTGTATGTCTCTTTATACCTCAGTCTGTCCATCTCTCCGTTTACCTCAGACTATTTATCATTCCTTCCCAGAGCCGGTTCTGACCTCCATGGGGCCCTAGGCAAAAATATGCCAAGGGGCCCTCATAAAGCGCGCAACTCCCCCCCCACCGCAAAACGCGAAACACAGACACAAAATTTGACTCAAATCAAGCTTAATTAAAAAGTCTCCCTTTCTGCGCTCTTGAGACAAAAACATCAATAATGTCATAACAGATTGTGAACATGTAGACAACGGTGGCTGTACTGAACATGCGACTACCTCATCAGCTGCAGGTGTACCTGGCTCATCTGTGTAGGCCTACTACCTGAACATTGTGCTGGCCCTCCACTGGCTGACTGACTGGAGTCTGAGCTGGTCAGAAACTTAAGCATAGCGCCTGTAAAATATAACTAAGGCTTCAATTAATTTAGCTCCATCAAATTGTTTGCATTTAAAATTACCATATTTTATAGCCTGCCCCCTAGTAGCTTGCCTTTAGTAATCTGGTCTAAAACGTTTTTAAAAAATAAATGAATAGGCCTATGATAAGAAACTCATATGTAAAATAAATTATTTAGCTAGGCCTACATAACATATGTTATTAT